>NC_045737.1:23650718-23654235 GCF_008692095.1 Etheostoma spectabile | reverse complement strand
TACGTATAGCTAACTTTTTCAACTGTTTATCCACTATGTATAGCTAACTTTTTTAACCGTTTATCCATTACGTTGTTTTAAAAAAAACACAACAGCTGCTAAATTTAAAAGTACCTCTAGCAGAAATAAACTCTAAACAAATTTACTGAGCTGACTTCAAAATGGAAGCAGAAATGCATATGCAGCGATTTAGCGTTGTTTAACCTTGTGGAATCAGTCTTTCTGGTCTGAATGTGGCAAGAGGCTGGAAGCAGGTCAGGGGGGTCAAAGAGGACTGCGAGAGCTTCTTATGTGAGTCGGACACTTTTGAGGACCACAGCAAGGGGCACCAAGTCACTTCATTGATATTCAAGGATTTGACCCCCTGACAACAGGGATGTCACTGAGGTTAAGACAGCCGTACCTCTCCGCATTGTGCCGGGCCGAAAAGCCAAGGGGTACCCCAGCCCCCTCCCCCCTCTGCACGGTTGTCATGGTGAGCAAATCAGTCCGGCTGCACTATGTCACACTCATGTGGGCGCATTCTCTCTTTCTTTCTCTCTTTCTTTTCTTTCTCTGACTATCTATCCTGCTGCTTTACCAAGGGGGATGCAAAATAGAGTTTTCTGTCCACTGACAATGCCTAGTGGGTCATGGACATCCCCATACACACATGTACAGTGCAAAGAAGAGCAGACTCTGAAATATCAAGAGCTTCTCTTCCCAAAACACATGACCACTGATATATTTCCTTTCTGTTGTGGGATCTGAAAGGCTGTTTTATATCCAAGGACATGTCGGGTCAGGTGGTAAATACACGCTTCAGGTTACCAAGTCCAAGAAACCGCCAATCAAATTTCATCCCACAGATGGAGTGAAGGACTGTTGCGCTGGTGTCATGTGCATTAATACTTTGAGCTACAATCAGTGGTGGTTCTAGGCCATTTTAAATGGAGGGGCCACGAGCGATTTTAGAGGTACCTATTATATTAAGCAAGCAGTGTTACACACCACCAACCCTCCATAGGTGTGGTTCTACAAAAGACTAAGGATACACATATAACAATAAACACAGGAATACTCATTTAGTGTTAACTTACATCTTATTTATCAATGCACATGAATAAAACTCCCTCTTTGGGGATACAGATAGGGTTAAAAATGTATGAAAATATTTGCCCCAGTTGGGGGGCAGAGGGGGTGTTGAGGCTTAGTGTTACTGGGATACTGGCCACCCTTACCCCCCCAGAACCATCACTGGCTACTTTTGTATCCTTACCCATGTCAGTTAAATAGTAATGGACCTCAGTGAAGTGACCATAAGTAAAACTCAGTGATAAGAACAAAAGTCAATCAACAGAAATGAATTTGATTCACTCGCAGAGCACACGTTCACCATAACCTTACTGTGTTTTCTAATGGAAAACAATTGACTGATGTCTGCATGGCGCTGCAGTGTCTTGTTGTCACACAAATACGTTCCTAGAGCCAATGTAAAAGAAATTAGGCTGAAGGGAAAATTGCAGCTGTTTTTAACAGCAGAGCTAGCAAGTTGCTGCTCTCAGGTGATGGGGCATGTCTGTACTTCACCCTATCTGAACCTAACGGCTAATACATTTGGCACTGTAATTACACTAGCCTACTATAGCCTCAGGGTTAGAGGAGGCCCTGACACTCAGAAACATACTGTTCCCTCCTAAATGCTCTCCCTCTCAGTCCCTGCTTTTACTTTCTTTCTTTCTTTTTTTCACTCTGTGCTCTCACACAGTCAAACAAAAACACACACTTGCAGTCTGCCTCTAAAGGTTCACATCTGTCCTGTGGCTGTGGCCGTCAGACTGGGTCCTTTACTGGTCCTGTGAGTTCTTGATACAACACACTCCTTCAACCTGTACACATTAAAGCAGTAAGCGCCAGACCACAGGAAGTAACGGTTGTGACTGGTGATGTGGATCTATGCCACTCTTTGTATTTATTTTATTGAGAGAAATTCAGTACATGGTATGCTGTATACCATGGTGGTATTACCAAAGTAGTCAGCATGGCAACAATGGTGATTTAAGTGAATGTTAGTACAAATGATGATCCCACACTTTGCTCTAATTCATGATAAAACTCCGCATTTAGCTGCAATACCACATCAGTTATATTTCAATAATTAGTTTGTGTTTTTTTGCCTTCATTTATCTACACCACTCGGTCACAAGGAAATGCTACCACATTAAATCCAAAAACACAGGGGTTGCAAACTTGAAGGAAAACGCTGGAAAGAGTAACATATGGACAACTACAGTCTGGCAGAGGTTAAGTGTGAATGGTGAGTGTTTAAGTGCTGGGATGAGGGGAAGCTGAAAGCAAATAGTTGAATCAAATTAGGGGCGGAGATAATAATCATAGGGGCGGGAAAGCAGACAAAGGCAGGTAGACAAGTGACCAAGGACGTGACCAAACAGTGGATTTCAAAATTGGAAGTAGATAAACAAACAGAAAACATGGAACACACTACAACAGAAACTTGACAAAACCATGACAGTAAAAATTCTAAATATAACTGATAATTGATTTTTGTGTTACTTTATTTATGTGGCTGAAGTGTGTTGTGCTGCCGCCCCCGTCCACAGCAGGACATAGCTCAGCTTCTGTGTCGGGACTCCTCTCTGCTTTTCCAAACTCCAAGGGGCGGGCCGACCGACGTCTACTATAGGTAACACACTGAATGTGGATAAGTACCTCATACAACCCCACTTAAAAATACCCAAACTATCCCTTCAAAGTCTGACATTTTGTTGACACAACCTTCCACCCTGATGTCCTCCCTTTGTTGTACCATAACACAAAACACTACTTCTTCCTTTATTCCCTACAGACAAGAGTCGTTTTTCTAGGGAGGATAGTCTGCCTCATGACAAGTAAACCAAACTATATGTGGAAAAGCAGCCAGTGCCCCTTTTAACAAAACAAAGCTGAAAAGAACTACATGCACAAAGAAACTTCAGATAAAAAATGTTTCACATATTGTTTTTTTTAATCACTTTTATTCATGTAAAGATCACTGATATACTGTATGGTCCTCATTGTATCCACAGTGGAAAAGATCTCTTCTGAATACATCCAATAACGGCAGCAAAAATGCTTGATCAGTGAAACACAGTGCATTAAAAATAATGTTTAGAGGAGGTCTTTGATGTGGATCTTGTCATGCTGTCCATAGGGGAAAAGACTTTTCATGATCTTAAAAAGGAAATGAGAGGAAATCCTACATTCTCTTAATGTGATAGTGTTATTGACGCATACTTCAGGTCACAAACAATTACTGAACCTTGTATGATAAAAAGAGTAGTCCGACAGCATGAGTTGTTTTGTTTGGAAATTGCCTTGTATTGGATCTTTTCGAATCCTCACCATCAGCAATAAACAATATATAATCAATCAGCTTTTATTGAAAGACAGTATCACATACACTGAGTCCTCTGGAATAAGAGAACCAATCTTTTCTGATTAGCAGTGAGCTGTACATTTCCTCTTTATCATCAAATCA
>NC_045737.1:23647885-23650708 GCF_008692095.1 Etheostoma spectabile | reverse complement strand
TTCTGTTCAACAAGCAATATCTTACGCTGGAGGGGAAAGTCTATAGACTGCCACTACAAAATCCACTAAGTCTGAATCATTTCATCCCTTGAGCTGTGAAATGGAGTGAAATAGGGAGTCTGTAGCCAGCCGAATTAGGACGTATGGAAATGAACTAATCTCTGCCACGACTGCAATAGGCTCCATCCGTATCGGCACTCAAGGTCAATGCTTTTCACTTAAAGAAAATGTTGCTTAGAAGACACTTGACACTTCCCATTGCGTTTTAAAGTCAAAGACCATGGTATGGCTTCCACTGATCCAAAAAATCATTACCAAGAAGCTTTTAACAGGTTCCAAGGACCACGGCTTACTTTTTGAATAAAATATAAACAAGGGAAAATATCAAACCCATTAATCTTTCATTAAGCTCGCCGGATAAAAAAGAATCGCTTAAAGTATCATTCGTTACCATCACTGCGAGTGCAAAAGCCCCCTGCTAACATCAAAGGCTTCTCAAAGAAACAGAGCGGGAGAGAGTCAGTTAGCTGAATTTGGCTGAGAACCAGTTAGTGGCTGGGTTTTAATTTCGACTGACTCATAATGGCACTGGGGAGGAAATGGGGACCTGGTCTATAAAGGTTTTTGTTGCATCAAGGCCTTTTTTGAGCAAACACTCACATAAACAATGTGCCGCTGTTATTAAAAGAGCCGCGGATCCAGACTGGATGTTGACAAAGGTTGAGAGCTCATCCTCATTCTCACTTCAGTCTTTGTGTCATTGAAAGATCTGAGGCTTCTCACGGCCAAAGGATAGGGGAGAGTCCATTTCAAATACATGTACTACACACACACACATGCACACACATTGCTTGCTTTTGCAAGGAGGGGTGGTTGACATGTTTGTGAGGGCAATGTAACAGCAGGAACAGACTTCTCCCACTTTACATGTTTGGGTGGGGCAAACTGTTTAGCAACTGGAGGATCTCAAAATCATTTTGAAAATTCATATGCCACAGGTTGGATTTTCTTCATTAAAGCATTTTATAGATGCTCCAACATATACTGGCTATTGAAAGACACGAAGAAGATAGGCCATGTGCTCACCTGAAAGAAACAATTACGCTCCTGTTTTTCACATTAGCTTTCTTTCCGTCATTTGAAAGCACTAAAACAGCCTGGCCATGATGCCAAGTAGGTTAATAACATGCAGTGGATTAAGGTTTTAGTATAGCTATGCACTGCTGCCATTGTAGAGAACTGATTTACCAGGAAATAAAATAAACTCATCACAACTTATTTCTCTGACCTGCATCCCTAACAAAATACAGTGGCCCATTCATTTCTGTCTGCAGTACACAAAGCGAGCAAGGAAGCCTTCCGAGTGACTTCAGAGGCCCAGTATATTACATGAGTTAGTCATGGCTCACACTGAATTAAATATGGGAAGAAGAGTTTCTTTTTATCTACAGCCAAAGTACTAAATCTGACCACTGCAACCGATACTCGCTCGCCCACTTCAAATCCACCCTGTGATAGTGAAAGCGTAGGAGCTTCAAATGTTGTCCTCATTTTTTAATCGGTTTTAGTTGCAGACTAAAATTTGGTTTGTAGGCCTAGTTGAAAACAAAATTATACAAAGCACTCTTTTCCGCCTCATTTCATGCAGAGCAAATGTGTCTTTGTTAGGTTTTTGGTTTGCTCTTTCATATGTGTATTTTATCTGTTTTCCTGCACAGGTACATTTAATCAACCAGCAGCAGGGTGACAGTTTCCCTCCAAATCATCTCTGTTAGGTGCAATAATAATTATAGTGGACATGACAAGAGAGGCTTGTGTGATAGCCCACTGTTCTTTGGAGTTGGATAATTCTCTGTTCAGCTCAGAGATGTCACAGACGTGTGTTTTGGTCGTGCAGGACTCCTCTTTGCTGGTGTGGAGTTGTGATATTTTTGGACGAGCAAGGATGAAAGCCATGGGTCCTGTGGTTAATGAGATACAGAGGCAGCGGGAATGATGGTTTTAATTAGTGCCCAGGACTGGTCTAAAGGGGGTGTTTGCTGAAGAGCATGCTGAGTGTCCTAGGTTGGGAGTTCAGACCGATGCCAGTCATGCTGTGCCTGGCTGCCTTTGATGCTCACACCCCTCTGCTTTATTCCCACATTGTGCTTATTAGATTCTTTGCTGCTGATGCTTCACTGCACCTTTGTTCAAACCAATGCTTCGGACAAAGCGAGGCATAACCACTGAGATTTCAACTTCAAATCCCCAGAGTTTCAGTGATGCAGAAGACAACTTAATCTTTTTGTGGAAATTAAATCTGCAGGGCTCCTATTGTGCATTGGCTCTCTGGCAACAGAGGAGATGGATTGTGAGTTTGCTCGGCGGAGACGGCGTGATATTTATTGTTGAAGAATCAACATGCGTGAGTGCGTGAGTCCAAGGGTTAGTATCCTACCAACCATCTATGTAAATTTAACTAAAAATAGAAATTGCTTCTGAAATGATGAAAACTGAACTGAGGAAGATGCCTCCCCGCTGTCTGCTCACATTTCAAGGGAAGAAATCTACAGTAGATTCGCAGGCAGGCTGTGATCCTGCCTGTCCTCGGCTGCTCCCAGCAGGAGAGTACTGCTACGTGCCTACTCTCTGTTCTCCTGTGGCCCAGCTGTGGGCCAACCCTTGTTGACTTTTCGGAGATCACATGGCATCCTTACTGTGGCTGTCATTGAGGGGGTTCTGCCTCTGCAGGACTGCCATGGTCAGCATGGGCCTCCTCCTCCTGCTGTCTTTACCCCCTGCATCTCCAAGAAAAAGGTTGTGCTGGCCAGTGTTTAAACACAC
>NC_045737.1:23634570-23647875 GCF_008692095.1 Etheostoma spectabile | reverse complement strand
CACAAACACAACATTTTACAAAAAAGATCTTTCATGCAACACTCAAAAGTTCCTCTCTCTGCAAACCGAGACATTTTTTTGTTTTCAATGGTTTGCTTTCTACATTTTCTTTATTTATTGGACAAAAGCATGCCTATTGAGTCAAATCTTTTCTACCCAGATTTCCTGTATCTGTATACACACATAATCTTCAAACAAGTCAAGGCCACCAGACAGACGTTTTTGTTATCAAATGAACAGGAAACTGTATTTGCCAAATAAATGGGAGCTGAATGAGATATGTCCTTGGCATTCAGACTCACAGGAAGTGTAGATAAAGGCTTTGAATCATCTATGAAAAACGTCCTCTGATGATGATAATGTGTAAACCCAGTGAATGTTTTTTTCTGTAGAAATTTAGCCATAGTGTGTGTTTTTTGAAGGATTATTTAATGTGGTTTGCTAGAAAGTGTTGCTGAAAGACATGACAGAGAAAGTAAGGATGACATGAGAGAATGATCATGAGTCTGATTTAAAACCTTAAAGTGATAGTTCATGTATGAGGTAGCGTACTTCCCCATAGTCAGTGTTTTAACTACAGTAGATGTCCCACAGTTTGGAGAAGCAGGCAGGATTCCCAACATGCCAGGTTAAGCAATTTACTGTTATGGACTATCTTGGAAATCCAAAATTCTCGGGAGAGCACACAATTACTTTGCTCAGCGAGTTACTCTGGCATCAAGTAATGCTGCTCATTAACTATACTCTTGTAGCCGAGCTGCACCAATCACATCGGTGTATCTGATATAGGCGGGCCAGAGACAGGCTGAACAGATGACTGGTTTAATCTACCAGTTAGCTCCGCTGGTAGCTAAGCCTATAGGGCTCTGGATACGTTACCCCGTGTGTTGTCGTGATTGGTCGTAGTGTTATCCAATTGTCTGCTTTGAGATTTTCAAATGCACGCTTGGTGTCGCCCCTCAAGACGGGCGACTTTCTTTACTCTATGCCATACCCTTAATCTTTTGGATTTGGGTCTGGATTTCCAGGCTAGTTGTGGACGGGGTCAGAATCCAAACAAATTTTAGAAACCTAAAAAAAGGCTCAACTTCAAAAAATCAATGTCAGTTTAACCGCTAAATTTAGAATACGTTCCCCACTTTACCTTGCCGTCACGCATCCCTTTAAAACAAGGAATTGAGTTTGTTATATTGCTCACTTCAAAGCCACCGGACTCTTTTTACAAAATGATTTTAACTTGCTAAAGATGTGAGTTGCTAGTCTACCGCTGCCTCCATCGGTTAGTTTGTTTGTTCCTGACCCGTTCAATTGCATCTTCCTTAATGGATGGAGTTTACTCAGTTGTCATGGAAATATGTAAGTGAGTTGTCATCCATTGTCAGCTGTTGGCTACATCACATGATACACATCACTCAATTCTATTTTTCTTTTATCAATATCTTTTTTTAGTACAGTATTATTCAATTAAAACAACAACACAAGCAACTTCTTCTCACTTACTGTAATGTCAGGCCACGTGCTTTGGTGAATGCCAGTTTTTTTAATTAACAGACAGGTAATGTGGTTTATAAATGTTAGGTTATGCAAAGGATGATCATGTTGTGAAAACGTTATGTGTCGGAAAAACGTATAGTCCTATTTTCACACATTAGGTGACAATGCTGCAATCTGTCTCTTAATTACATTTTTTTACAATCAGTTTGGGACTAATTTCGGAACGTTGATGTCATTTTTCAAAACTCTACACACAAAACTCACAACCAAGGATCAATATGCACATTATTTCATAACTCTAACAAAACTCGCCGTTCAATATGACACAACTTAACATTAAAGTACTACTACTTCAAAAAACAATATACATATATATATATATATATATATATATATATATATATATACAAATACTACATTGTTGTTCACCATGCCCGAAGGTTTTTTCCCAGATGTTTGCCTAATTGCAATGTGGATGAGAACCTGTGGCCAAATCCATGTTGATGAATATGTAGTAGTACAGTAAGTACAGTAATCACTTCTTTGTTGGGCTTTTTACTGTACAAGCAAGTTGAGGATTGCATTTGACGTTTTACAGTACTTTCTTTTCTAATTCCTAGCTAATTACAGTATTTAGCTTTGATTCAAATAAAACTATGTTGTGACATTTCGGATTTTCTTCAATGATTCCACTGTGTCTGTAGTATTACAATGCTTTTACAGGGATGCATTTTCATTTAGTACCATAATGAAACATGTATCACCTATTTTGTACTACAATATTTAATGATTGTATAAACAATGACACAGTGAATCTATGGGTAGCTTGTGTGTGGTTGATCTAAAGTAACGTTTCAATGGTATTTCACAATAAATTAGTTTTTTGAACCAACGATTGTGCAAGTGAAAGTGATTAATGGAAGTAGCAAAATGATTGTAAAAAACTGTAAATTGTGTTTTTAAAGATAGAGTACAATTAATGGCTGCTTATTTAGGGCAACAAACATTATCATACGTTTTAGGAGAAACTTAAATGTTGTGCTGGGAAAAAACATGCCTTAAGGAATTTTTCAGGCAGAATCTGCTTGGAAATGATCTTCTCCTTCTGATGGAGGACCACTGAAAGTGAACATCAATGATTTTGACAATACCAACTGAGCACCGTTGCTAACAAAGATGGAAACTGTTGTAACAGTTTGTTTCAGATTAAACATACTGTATGTTTGGTTTGACTGCTTATTCTGCATGGGTTTGTGTGTGTGTGTGTGTGTGTGTGTGTGTGTGTGTGTGTGTGTGTGTGTGTGTGTGTGTGTGTGTGTGTGTGTGTTTGTGTGTGTGATGCAGTGCCTGCGTCTTTAAACACACTGATGGAGAGCAGATTAGGTTCCACGGCAGGCAAGCGATTAATCTAATTTTCCTAACCCGCTTACTGATATCATGGCACGGTAGATCCTTATTATTCAGAATCCCCTCTTGTTCTGGTTTTGCAATCAGGAGTTCAAGCTTAATGGGACCACTGTGATTTATGTAGAACGGATGCTTTGATCCTGTTTTGTTTTTAACATTTGACACAGGAATTGAGGTTGAATGCTATGAATATCACATAAATACTACGTATTAATAGAGGAACGTGGTCCTGACAGAGATGGTGGTGGTGACATTGTTGGTTGTGATGAAAATAAAGCAGGCATGAATGGTGTGTATTTTGTGAAAGCGCAACCAGTTTGATATACTAACTTTGTTGCATGTTTCCTTTCATCAGCTTTGGGCCATAATATCTCACGGAGCATGATTAGCGTAAGCGTGGAATCCACGCCGCTGGGGGCTGCAGGGCAAGCTTGAAGCCTGAAGCGCATTCATCAACATCCCTGGCAGGGTGCACCTTTCTCAGCCTCACACTGCTCAGCTTGGAGCCCACTCCTCAGCCACATTTTAGTTTTTTTCTTTCATTCTGACTCTTTTTCAATGGCCATTGTTGTTTTTTAAGAGATAGCGTGATTTTTGAAGTAAAAAAAAAAAATATATATATATATACATTTATTAAGCAAAGCTTTTACAATAGTGGACTGTCTATGTCAGGTTTGCATTGTTCAGCATTTGACAATACGACATTACTGTGTGTGTGGGATGTTGAAATGTTTCTGTTTGGCTCCTCATAGACACACACACCATAGTGGATTTCTGTGTCTTATGTGGCTTCTGGTGTGACTTTGCCTTTTTTACCCCTTTTTTAATCAGGCTTAATGACACTGATGTCCTTGCCTTTTTCTTCATCTCCCCTTGGTCTTCTTCCAGCAGGTAAACAGTGACTGAAGCAGAGTCCTCCCAGACTGGTCCCTCAGGTCTGAATCTGTAATCACTCTTAGATCTCAGACATGAAAGACTTGCGTACATCTTCCTTAAAATGCCCTCTGAGATGCCAAGTTCAGTTTCAAATGGTAGAATGCGGAGAAGAGGGGGAGGTTTGGGAAGAAATAATAGCTTGTGATCGGGTACCTCTTACATAAAGGAGGATTTTTTGGACTTTGTCAAAGCATTCTTAACAAATTCTCATGGTCATAAGTTAAACTTGAAAGGAAAGGGAATGACAACTCTATACAAAAGGCCATGCTGTTAATGTCTGAATACATTCAATACTACAGTCAATCAATTGCATACATTAGTCAATACTTTTTATAATGGTGATAATTTATTTCAGGGGTCTTCAATATTTTTTAGGCCAAGGACCCCTTAGCTGAAAGAGAGACGGAACAGGGACCCCCCCCCCCCCCCCCCCCCCCCCCCCCCCCACTACATGTTAAATTGAGTTGCATTTTAAACTGGGCTTACAATAACCTGTGGGCGGCCTAAAGCCTTCACACATACCTTTTTACAGTGCATACAATATTAAGATAATGATTATTGACATATTCATGTGTATTTATACATTATGTTTTAATGTTAAACACACAAGCAGCACAGGGAATCCTTGAAGCTTAAATGTATCTGTGGAATGCTACCTTAACTTCAGGCTAGTAAGCCTGTTGTCAACATTGTGTAAATGAAAAAAAAATAAAAAAAATATGCCGATTTATCTTTGCTATTAGTATGTTGGACTCATGTCAATTTACATTTTCAGACATATTTTAAGTTTTTAAAAACAAAATTTGATAAAGCCATCACTTTGTGGCCCTCTGCAGTTACTCTGAGGACCTCCTGTTGAAGATCTCTGCTTTATTTTATTCATTCCCTCAGCCTGAATCCATTTAGGCCTTACTTACAGGCCTATATGTCCCCTAAAATATTCAACATTTACAATATGCAGTAAAAGGTTGAATAAACCTTCACTTAGTCTAACCACTAAGTGTTTAAATCTGATATGCACTTGCATGATGCAAATTCACACTATGATTGATTTAACATAGAGTTTGTCTTATCATGCTCACATACTAGAAGTTAAACAGTAACTGTCTAGGCCTAATTGTGGTGTACGCTGAACTGTGGCCTGAAAAGCTCATATGAAGATCTGTCAGTTTCTTGCTTATTTGAAAACAACAACAGTAGGCCTGTGTGTATCAGAGCTCCTAGTTTCATCAGAGACCCAGTGAAGTAGGAGTTGGTACCAGACAGCACGAGTCTGTATATTTACTGTACGGGCTTTGCTGGCATCTAGTGGTCACAATTGAGCTCGCACTTTTAAAACAATTGCACACACAGCAGCACTAGGTTAAACGGATCACTGCGCTTAAAAAAATAGTTCATAGGCTTTTTTTATTCATTATACTAGCAATCCTTCAATAACGTCGTAATAGATGCATTCTGAGCAATTGCACTTGTAATATTTATTTATGCCGTACGTAAACTGAAGAAGTGTTTGATAAAAGTAAAACAATAAAACTGTTCAAGCGCATTCATTTTGTCAGTGAAGAGGCCTATAACTAAATTGCACTCGTAACCTAGATGGATTCACCTGTGGTAAACTTGCTTTCATCGATTCGGGCCGAAAGACGCTTTCTTCAAAAGTAAATATACCTAAAGTTTAATCAAAATGCATACAACATACGTTGATGTTGACGTAAATGTTTTGTTTGAATCAAATTTCCAACGAGGTATAGTCATCATGTCTGTTAACTAACTGAATCTAACTTTAATTGCTAATAAATCTACTAACACGAGGGCAATGCGACTTAATGATTTAACAAACTTTTAAATGTAATACGTTAGTGTCGTATCTTGCAAAAGAGAAAAAAAGCTTTTTTATTTGACGGTATCATTAGCATGCAAATATTAGCTAACATAGCCTCCACAATACGTTAGCTAGTTGAGCACATGCAGCGTTAAGGGTTGAGCAGTGGGCCGCACTTAGCTATCGTTAATTAGCAGGCGCCATCTTGTCTGCCACATGTTTGTGGACTATTAGAAATTGTGTAGCGCCAACATTATGAGTGATTACATACTGATTCATTACAAGTATCAAAGGCTTTGGATGGCACAAGTTTTAGTTTGTAAAAAAATGAGTCCCTAAGTAAACACTTTTTAGCTTTCAACTTCTCTAGTTTAATTTACCAGGTAATTTTTTTCTACAAGTTTCTTTAATTATTTGTTCTTAACTTTGCATTAATGGTGGAGTGTTTTTAAACAGCATCATTTAAGACGTTCCGAAAATGACTGGTCGGGCACGAGCTAGATCAAGAGGCAGAGCACGCGGCCAAGACACTGCTGCACCTGGAGCGGTAAGAGCCGTTTGTAATGTCGATTTATCTGGGTCATTTTACATGACAATGTCTCCTTGATATTTAGAACCATGTTTAATTCCACCTTTATTAAATATCACAATCACTAATGTAAAAATATGCTAGCGTAATTCCAGTGATATCTACATAGTAGCATTAGTAGAAGCAGGAAGGGATTAACAATTTCCTGGGGCACTCGAGGGGCGCCCAACCGCTGCCCCAAAGCGACAATCAGGAAATGTCGCTATCATCAAGCGGATATAGCCTATACTTCTATATTAACAAATCAGGCTTCTGCATGGCTCAGTGGAGATGTATTTACAATAGCATCAGTATAAAGTGCATTCAAAAGACGGAACAGATGCACAGATGTTTAACATATTTTACAATGAATCTTTCCTTTTAATAGGTGATCCTAACACACTGGACTTTTAAAATATAGCCTAAATCCATGCACAACATCTGACATTATAACACACACACATATAATCGTTTCTCTTTTTTTTAACAGCTAAGCCTAATGAACCTAAAGGCCTTATTGACTTTAATATATATATATATATATATATACACACACACACACACATTCATACCACAACTATCAACCTTTTTTTTTTCCCTAAGACACTGGCCTTTGTGACTAAAATTGCGTAAACTCAAAACGTAATTCTATCAGAGATGCATTCTTTCTAAGTAATTTCTTATAAAACTGGTGCACAATATCATCTGAGTATGAATATAACTTGTTTGTAGGATAAGCTGCACCATATGAGACTTTAAAAGGGGTTTACCAGACTTTCATATTGGCTCACAGAAGACCAGTGGAAATGCTGTAGATGGTCATATAGCCTATCATGAGTTGTATTTCCAATCTGACTTACTATGAAGATTATTTACCAAGACTAAATGTTTACATTCATTTCTCTGTAGTAATTAACATTAATGTAACATATTGCTCAGTAACTTAAACTGAGAATAAGCAACATATATTAAAGCACACATCCATAACGAAGCAAACCGTGTAATACACCTTTTAATAACTAAGCATGTGGCTCCACAGCGCTGGTCTGTTTACTGGTGATTGTAAGTTGCTAGCAAACAACCTGAATATCAACACGTGGCTGCACAAATAATATTAAACAATCTGCACATCTATCAGCTACATGCAATAAGAAACACAGCAACAGCAATATTATCAAGGTGATATCCAAATAAATGTCATGCTGTAACAAGGGCTAAGTGTTGCAAGACGCTTATTGAAATATGAATGAACATAGTTAATGTTTACACTGATAACGGGGCGGTAAAACCCATGACCGTTTAGCCAGTTACAGAATAGTTTTAACTTATTTTCAGGGCTACATAAATTCAACAAGAAAAAGAGGCTGAATGGGTTTAATGTGCAAAGAATCTTTTTACAGTGTGCAATGCCTTATGCTTGAAGGCTTGAGGAAGGAAGGGCACACAACTGTAAACTGCAGAATGTAAATAGACAATTGAGATTTTGTATATTTAGCTTAGTTTAAACAGTGTCCTTAATTATACACTTGATAAAATGTATTGTCTTTCTTTCTTAAAGAGCCAAGCTCGAGAGCCTGCGCCAGCAGCTCCCCCACCCGCAGAGGGAGAGCTGGTTGGTAGAGGGAGACAGAAAGGTGCTCCAGGACCCTATTCTGCAGAAGGTATGGTCAAACGCAAAAGTCATAAATATTTGTTTATGTAGAGTGATTTTGGATATTCCTTGCTTTTAACAGTCTGGGTAGTAAATCTTGGATTGAAGTCTTTTCAGAGTGGTGCAACCATGAATTAGGGTGGGGCGATGTCCCCTATATTGACAGTAAAAACATTGCAATGCACAATATTGGGGGGGGGGGATACTTTTACGTTTTTTTTCTACTACTATTAACAGTTAACATAGAAATGCTTAGACATTTATTTCCTCTGTAAATAGACAGTAGCTATGTTTCCAACCCCAGGTTTTTATCCGAATTAAGTGATATCGAATGAAAAATTCCTTATGGAAACAGTAAAATTCAGTGGAAGTCCATGAATATCGATTTAAAAGGAAATATGTTCGTCTCATCGGATTTTCTTTTGATCAATATACAGCTTATGTGATAAACGCTGATGAAAACGTTATTTGCCCGAATAAATAATGAATTGCGAAAAGTTTTAGGTCATTTTATGGTTGCAACCCGCCATAAAGAAAAGAGGTTTTAGTTAATCGCCGCCCAGTATTTCCGCTCTGTTTGCATTATAGACTTTCTATATATTATCAATATAGAGACAGTCTATGGTTTGCAAACGTGACATGTGTGAACAAAGACAGATGTAAGTGGAGGAACAAGGAGACAAGACTTTTTGAATTTAATTTATCAGGAACTTGCAAAGGAAATGGCCAAAGCTTAAAAGCCGTGCGACGTTCACTGGAGTAAATGGAAGGCACAGTGAGACTTGTCTCAAAAAAGGGTTGTCTCGCAACAGTGCCGGAGGGAAAATAAAAGCAAAGTTGCATCTGCATCATCATAGCGGCGTGCCCTTGTTTTGTTATTATAGCTTGATATGTCTCTATCAGCTTGCACATAAGCACTACAACTTGTGCAATATTGATCATTTGTTGTAGATGGCACAATCCATTTTGTCTAGAAAAACTTAGTTTACAAATGTTTTCTTGAATTTTGTGCGATTCAGTTTTCATTTGCTTTAAAGCCGTTGGATGGAAACACACTTTCACCAGCTTTATTTGCATGTTTTTTTTTTACCGAACTTAAGATAATTTGACAAGTGGATGGAAACTTAGCTAGTATTATATGGCTTTGCTGCCGCCTGCTTGTTGGGGCACTAATTACAAGTTGAACTTCTAACAAGCCGGATACTCAGAGGTCCGTGATTTGCATAACGACAGTACAGTGTACCGTTAGCCTTTTAACAGAGAGACAGTAATAACCTAATATACCATAATAACTGTGATTAAAAAATTCTCACTTATATTTGCACTGAATAATGCACTCGGTAAATGGAAACAACTCTTGCAGCGCACATGAACAAAACAATATATTAGCTCACACGTAAAATAGCACTCTCGTGAATTAATACTCTTGTACAGAACTATAGGGTGCAAACTATTCCTTCTCTTGTACAATGTGTGAAATTTATGTTTGAGTCTTGCATCGCAATGTACACAAACTGGTTGTGACAGTCTCACTTGTTTTGTTAAGCTATTCTACAGATTTCAGGAGGATTTCAGCAGGTGAAGTTGGGCGAAAGAGGTGGACGCCGCCGGGATTTTCACGATGCAGGGGTTAACACCAGGCAGGCTATGGAGCATGTTAAGGACTCAAAGTCTGGTAAGTCCTTTTAACATGAACGTACACTAACCCCCAAATTCCACAGGATGCAAAACAGTTGCGGATCTGCTATTTGCTTTCCATTAAAGGGAATGTGTGTACTTTCACAGACTGCGAAACTGCTGTGTGCCAGCTCTGGCGAGCCGCAGTCCTCCGCACCAGATACGCAGAGCTTCCTTTTTTTTGCCAGAGAGCTCCGCCGCAATTCAGCACACGGCAGATAGTGCGGGACAGGAAGTCGAGCACACAAACAAATAAAACATTCAGTTAATTCAAAATAAAAAAAGAATGTGCTCACGGCAGGGATCATATATCACTGCACTACACCTTAAACACAGCACAGAGTTGTTTTCTCTCTACTCCTCTGGGTGTAAACAAACTGTTTTTGTTGTTCTATTCTACGTGAATTTGCGAGATCTCGTGGGTCCTCAAGACTTCAGCTGTCAGTCATGGTGGTAACACATGCAAATGTACATACCATAATTGGTGGAGGGGGATTATAAAATACTCCCTAAAATTTTGTTTGTACCTCCTCAGGAACATCTGGTGCTGCCATTCAGTTGACAGCAAACTTCTTTCGTATCGTGTCCCGCCCTCAGTGGGTGCTGTATCAGTACCATGTGGACTTCAAACCACCAATGGAGGCTCGTCGTCTGAGATCTGCCCTCCTCTTTCAACATGAGGAAGTACTTGGCTCAGCGCGGAGCTTTGATGGAGCAATTCTTTTTTTGCCTAACAGATTGCACAACAAGGTAATCTGGTACTTCAACCTTAAACATGTATTATTTGACACAACTGTTTTTAACAGCTGTTAAGAATAAATAATTTAGGGGAGAAAAAACATTCCGAATCAAATTGTTGGATTGTTAGCTATATTTGTAATTGTTTGAGTCCACAAGTCCCCAGAATAGCTCGCACCCTAATAGACCAAAATGCACTCTGACCAATTAACGGAGATTGCCATCATTAGGGCCCCATGCTGTCACTCGCAAAGCTAATTCCATTGCTCTAGAATGAGATCCTGTCAACCTTTCAAATCTTAACATTGTGACAGATTGTCAGGCTGAGAACATAAGCATTAGAGCTGTCACTCTTCCTCTATATTTTAATTCCATTTACATACTGTGACTTGTTTTTTTAATTGAGAATTGTTATTGAATCTTGAGCCTAAAAATCTATATTGAATCATGAAATTTTCTGAATCGTGCACCCCAATACTACACTACTCAGGCTTATGCATTATCAATGCCACTACAACTATGTGGTTGTTTCACGTTCTGTCCACTTGAGGGACTTGTTACATTAGCTTGGCCTTAAAGGCACCTGCACTGAACTTTGTTTACATTCATTTTCAACCAAAAGCACACAGCGACAAAAACAAATCAACAGAGAACTCTGTAATGAAACAATTACAAGTGTAGTGAAGCAGCTCTGTTGTAAAGGTTAATGGTGCTCTGTTAGCACGACTTGTTATAAAGCACAGTCAAAACGATTTGTCATATACTAGGTAAGTTATAAACGATGCTAACTGCATTAATAACAAGCCAAACCGTATTGTAACGACTATTTTAGTGATTTATAAGTTTCTTGCAGATTGTCACTGATAATACAGTTATTAGAAGGTAATAAATGAAGTCAAAGCTAACTCTGACAGCTGTAGGTCACTCTGGCAGCTAACAAACTTTAGCTGTGTCCATAAAGCTAACGTTACTATACCTTTGGCTCAGTGGATGTCAATTTTAAAGTCATGTTAACCCGTCCTTCCGATTTCCAGCTGCAGCCTGTCACGCCCCCTTGTACTAACTTTACTTGGTACGTTAGCTTAGACCTCACAATGCCTTGTTTCTCACTCCTACAAAGTAATCGTTCATGAAACGTGACATGAGTGACACGTGAAGGGAAGGTGAGAAGAGGGAAATTAGCTAAAATTAGCTAACATATTTGTTAAAATGTCACATTTGAATAGTAATTTCACTATCAGAATGGTTTTGATCTTTTTACTTTTCAAATTATATTTGACTTTCAGTATTGTTTCCAAAAGCCCTGGTAAGGATAAGTAAAAAGCTTTTTTTTAAATTAGTGTTGGATAAAATTGGTTTATTCTCAGGCTTTGCAAAAATATTATTTGCAATTTAATTTGAAGATTTTATGGTAACTTTATTTGGATGGAAGGTTTGATTGGTAAGTTATTATAAAATGTTCCCTCCAGTTAAACGGTGTACTTTCTTGTATTGCAATGTCTAACTTTGTGTTTAGGAAACTGTGCTCCACAGTGAGACGAGGAATGGAGAGAAGGTTCAGATAACTGTCACCTTGACAAATGAACTGCCACCTACATCACCTGTGTGCATTCAGTTTTACAACATCATATTCAGAAGGTAAATCTTCTAGTTTCCAGGTCTTTGATAAAACACAGAACTGAAATATGTAATGAATCAGTCAAGTTAAATGAAACATCCTCTAATAGACTTTGCCTGTGATTAGTGTACTTGTACTTATGAGTGTTGCATTTTCACTTTATCGGAAGTAAATCATTACACCTGATTATAATAGCTTTGATACCAGTAGAATTCACCGCATCATTTTGGATCATCTGATTAATGGTGTTATTTAATCTCTTCAGGATCTTGAGAATTCTTGACATGCAGCAGATAGGACGCAACTACTACAACCCCAAAGATCCACTGAACATCCCACAGCACAGGTACATTGTTTTGCTTCACAAGAGTGTATATTTTTTTCAAATGTACAGTCCCTCCCGGATGTCACACATCAGGCATCAAAACTTGGAATCGCTGTCACGCCAATTCATTCAAATTCAACGAATCATGCAACTTTGTTGCGACACACAATTTTGATCAATCACCACTACTTTCCCACAAATGTAACCAATAACTAGAGTATCCGTGACTTCAACCAATCCCAGAAGTCACATGTGCCAGACCTGGTATCAGTATGTGACTCTGAGAGCCTATGACCAAGCGGGGGTGAGAACGGGTTGACGTCAAACGTACAGTATAGGCCAACAGTTTGGTTACACCTTCTCATTCAATGCGTGTCCTTTATTTTCATGACTATTTACATTGTAGATTCTCCCTGAAGGCATCAAAACTATGAATGAACACATGGAATTATGTACTTAACAAAAAAGTGTGAAATGCCTCTTAAATAGGTCTTATATTTTAGATTCCTCTAAGTATGCAAACCCTTGATGTTCTTTTAATGAGCTTCATGAGGTAGTCACCTGAAATGGTTTTCACTTCACAGGTTTGCCTTGTCAGGGTTAATTACTGGAATTTCTTGCCTTATTAATGGTGTTCGGACCATCAGTTGTGTTGTGAAGAAGTCAGGTTGATACAGTCGACAGCCCTATTGGACAACTGTTAGAATTCATATTATGGCAAGAACCAATCAGCTAAGTAATGAAGTCAGTCTGGAAAATTAACACAAGCCAAATAACCTTTGACAACGTACCTTTTGGTCCAGATCGGCTACCAGCCTTGACAGCAGTTACAGTTCTGTGTTCTAAAGCAAATATTAGTTCTCTGGGAGGTTTAATGACCTGATGTCCTGCTTTTGTATATTTATACTGTTGTAACAAATAGTTAAACCTAGTGGTTTGCTACCTTCATTTTAGAAGTAGAAAATATGATTTGATGGTCAATCTGTAAGGTTTTTATTTTGAAAAGTTATTGTGGTGGTTGAGGATAAAAGCCAGATCAGTTAATGGACAATCTTCAATGATGGAAACT
>NC_045737.1:23614640-23634560 GCF_008692095.1 Etheostoma spectabile | reverse complement strand
GATCCTGTCTATACTAGGCTGACCATCTGGCCCGGCTACACCACAACCATTTTGGGGTACGAGTCATCCATTATGCTGTGTACTGACGTAAGCCACAAGGTGTTACGTAGTGAGACGGTCCTTGACTTTATGTCCAACCTGAGGCAAAAGTGTGGAAATCAACGCTTCCCTGAGATCTGCGCCAAGGAGCTTGTTGGACTCATAGTCCTTACCAAGTAGGAGCAACATATTACGCATGCACACACACACACAAATTCTTGGATTAATATTTATAAGTCTTGCTTGTTTATCAACTATTATTTATCCTTGTTTTTGTTTTTTTTAAAGGTACAACAACAAGACCTACAGGATCGATGATATTGCTTGGGATCACTCTCCCAACAATACATTCACGAGGGGAGACAAAGACATTTCCTTTAAGAACTACTACAAGACTGTAGGTGTCTTACACTCAACATGATCGGTTTTACTATAACTACAATTGATTTCAACTCACCCGCTTCTACCAATGCACACTGACACGCTAAATGTGGCATTGAGTTATAATGGCACATATTCAGTTTGAAGTACAGCATTTAGAACGTTGTTGTTGGCTAAATATAGTCAGTAATGCATCTTAATCTTATTCTTGGACTTCTATTCTGGTATAATATCTAATATTTATTTTCTGTTTTAAGCAATATAACCTGGACATCACTGATGGGAACCAGGTGCTGCTGGTCAGCCATGTGAAGAAAGCGATGGGTCCTTCTGGAGGTCCTCCTCCTGGCCCTGCCATGCTCATCCCAGAGCTGTGCTACCTTACAGGTTACCATCTTATTCTCCTGTGTGACTTTACTTACAACATATTGTATTAGGCATGTATTGCTTTACCTATAGCAATGGCATTGTTGAGCATATGCACCGAAGTGGAGGAATAAGGATAGAATAGTTTTCTGATCACAAGATTATCGCAGTGTAGACAGACTGAAGTCCTTATGTGGGTTTTGGTGTCAGCAGTTAGTAGTTGGGTGTCATCCATGTTAAACTTTAATCGGTAAATTTGTCAAACAATTGTTTAAATTTTTTTTTTTATTCTTTGACAGGCTTGACTGACAAGATGCGAGCTGACTACAACATCATGAGGGACTTAAGCACCCACACCAAGTTGGAACCAGAGCAGAGAGAGGGACGCCTCAACAGATTTATTTCTAACATACAGACGTAGGTGATAATCCTTTGTACTTGTGGCCAACTGTTTGTCAGAAATGCTGCAAGCATCCATGTAACTTAACTAAGATCTGCACAAACTAGACAAACGTAGCAATTCATGGACAGTCTGCTGAACAGGTCCAAGTATTATTATTAGCACTTACTTGACAGTTGAGAAGCTCTAAACATCACAGCTACAAATTGTGAAAGGTTAACATAGCTCCTGTCACGACCATGGACTTATAATCAAACCTAGATACAATATTTAAGAGTTGCTCAGTGGTGCATAATGCTGGAAAAGTTGAACTTCTGTTTTATAAAATTACCCATATGACTGGCGCTGCTTCCACGCTACGGGGCCAATAACGCAGGCATACTTCTGACTCTGAAGAAAGTAATTTTGTGGTGTTTGTAAAGCTTGAAGAAGAAAAAAAATGTATCCACTGATTTACATAAAACTTTTTTACTGTGGGAAATCTTTTTGGGGCCTGTGGCATCACGTGATGGACAGAGAAGTTCTAATTCCACTGTTTGGCTGCTTAGTGGAATTTACTTCAAAGCCTAGTGCACTTCCTGGTGGGGGCCTAGTCACAATTAGACATTGTAATATATCTAAATATGTGTCTTCCCCCAGAAGTTGTCCTCATCTCAACATCTTGTGTAATCGGTCTGTTCATATGCACAGAAGTTAAAATACTAAGTTTTTCTGTCAACATCTTTAGCCATTAAAATTACAGGCTTTGATTTAAATACTAAACATTATCTCATAGGAATACTGATGCACAGGTGGAGTTGGATAAGTGGGGACTCAACTTTGATAAGCAGCTCCTGCATCTGACTGGCAGAGTCCTCCCAGCGGAGAGGATTTTCCAGGGACCAAAATCGGTACATTCTTGGTTATATTTGTTTTAATTAAATAGATTTCTTTTTAATTGATTTATTTATGATTTTAATTTACAATAACATAATTTGTGTCACCCAGTATGACTACAACCCCAGGGCAGCTGACTGGTCCAAAGAGATGCGTGGGGTCCCTCTGATCAGCTCTCCTGTGCTGGAAAGCTGGCTCATGCTATACACCCGTCGTAACAGCAACGAAGCCCAGTCCCTTCTGCAGACCCTCAACAGAGTCTCGGGTCCACTCGGTTTCCGCATGCAGAGAGCTGTTATGTGCGTATAACAACAATGTAACAAAAAAAAGTTTCTAACTGCGGCCTTAATAAGTAAAATTATGTATGATGCTCAGGCAGGTACCTGAAATCCTTGAATTTTTTTTTTTTCTCAGCCGAAGTAATTTATATATTTGTGTAAAATGCATTTAAATGCAGTGGGGTGGCCAGTTTATCTAATACACACAGCTCAAACAAAGGCAGTCTAATTTACATAAAGGTAATGTTTAGTTATTATTGAAACTTTAACTTTAGGATAATTTTGGATGATTCTGTTTGTTTAATTGTATTTTAATATACATGGAGAAGTGCTTATTTGTTCTACCCTCCATTGATATAAAAGGGCTAAACAACAATAGAAACACTTTCTAACTAAGAATCTAAGGGTAGGATTCATTGCAGAACTGTATTAGACTGCATTAGTTTAAGATAGGCGTAGGTAACTAACTGGCCATTTTTGTCAATTTGTTACCTAATTAAGCAGCTATGATTGTTGTATTTTTTTTGTCAAATTGCCCAGCCCTGATTGGGTTGTTATGTCATTTAATGTTTGCAAGCTGTCCTTTTTATTCAGGATCGAGTATGAGGATCATCAGGAGTCTCTTCTCAGAGCCCTGCAGCAAAATGTTGGACCCCACACACAGATGGTTAGTGTGTGTGTGAGTGTGTGAGTGAGAGGGAACAGGCGGAAAGTTTGGACACACATTCAATGCATTTCCTTTCATTTTCATGACTATTTACATTAGAGATTATCACTGAAGGCATCAAAACTAGGAATCAACATGTGGAATTATGTACTTGACAAAAATTTGTGAAATAACTGAATACATTTCTTATAATATTCCTTCAAAGCCACCCTTTGCTCTGATTACTGCTTTGCACACTCAGACAAGGCACCATGTTTCATACACTCGATATGACCTAAAAGTTTCAACAGCACTCTTGGTATGCTCTTGATGAGCTTCAAGAGGTAGACATCTGAAATGGTTTCCCAACAGTCTTGAAGGCGTTGCCAGAGATGCTTGGCACTTGTTGGCCCGTTTTCCTTCACTCTGCAGTCCAGCTCAACCCAAACTATCTCGATTGGGTTCAGGTCCGATGACTGGGGAAGCGCAGCACTTCACTCTCCTTCTTGGTCAGTGCCTAGCAACGGGAACGCTGACGAGATTGACGCCGCTCCGTCTGGCTTGTTTGTTTTCGGTGATTTTGCCTTTTTTTGCTTTTTCCTCACAAAAACGTGGATGGTTTTGTTTGATGTTCATCCTTAGTTGAAGTTACATGTGGCGACGCATTTTTGTCTTCTCTCCACTATGTTTTGTTCTCATATGGGGCTGGAGTCTTACATGACAAGGACTGTTGAGTGAACGCTGGCACAATTGCTGCCGCTGCTTGCCGGTAACTTTTTATTCTCTTAAACTTACCACTCTTTATGAGAGCTTTATGACCTTGTCGGACAGTGGAACTGCCTTCATTGGAATACTACCACTAGCCTACTCTTTGTGTGTTTCATCATCAGCTCACCTGAGCCTCACCTGGCGTTTTCACTGGCCGTTGATGCTGCCCAAAGTTTTGATCCAGAATGTGGGCTGGTAGGCCATACATTGTGTCTGTCTGTGCCGGGCTCTTTCTGCTCCCTGTTCACCTGCTAGTGATGGGTTTGCTGCAGTACTCGGGTATTTACTTACTCCGGTTGCGCTGCCTGGACCTGCGCCGGAGGCTCTCCACCTTCATCCGGACATCGCTTTCCAGCCCCGCCGGAGATACATACACTGGCGGTCCCGTCGGAATTTCCACCACAACAGCTCAACAGGAATAAAGTCCATTTGGTCCAGCTCTCGTCACCCTCCACGCTCTACCAACCGGGCTGTTGACC
Organism: Etheostoma spectabile; assembly: GCF_008692095.1. Taxonomy (NCBI): domain Eukaryota; kingdom Metazoa; phylum Chordata; class Actinopteri; order Perciformes; family Percidae; genus Etheostoma; species Etheostoma spectabile. The sequence goes on along the minus strand of NC_045737.1, from coordinate 23,630,327 downwards.
ACAGCGTGTTAGCCCGCCTAGCCCGGTCGGCTAGCACCGCCACCAGTTGTGACATAACCTCACTCATCTTCGCTCTGCTCAACATCCGCTAATTGACAGGCTTTTTTTTAAATATATGAATTCCCTGTGCGGCATCCTTGAGTGCCAAGAAAGGCGCCTTTAAATAAAATGTATTATTATTATTATTATTATTATTATTATTATTATTAAATAGCCCTTACACAGCCTGAAGGTGTGTTCTGGGTCATTGTCCTATTAAAAAATAAAAGATTGTCCAACTAAATGCAAATCGGATGGCATGTTGCTGCAGGATGCTGTGGTAGCCATGCTGGTTCAGTATGCCTTCAATTTGGAATAAATCCCCAACAGTGTCACTAAAAAAGCACCCCCACACCATCACACCTCCTCCATGCTTCACGGTGGGAACCAGGCATGCACAATCCATCCGGTCAACTTTTCGCCGTCGCACAAAGACACAGCTGTTGCAAAGATCTCAAACTTGGACTCATCAGACCAAAGCACAGATCTTTGGTACCAACCGCCGTGTCTTTGTGCGACACAGTAAAGGTGATTGGATGGATTTGCTAGTGACACTGTTGCCAAGAATGTTTAATCAGAGCAAAGGGTGGCTACTTTGAAGAAACTAGAATATAAGACACGTTAAGTTATTTCACACTTTTTTGTTAAGGACATAATTCCATATGTGTTCTTTCATAGTTTTGATGCCTTCAGTGATAATGTACAATGTAAATAATCATGAAAATAAACTCATTGAATGAGGTGTGTCCAAACTTTGTGTGTGTGCACGTCATGGCGCATTGCATTTCTTGCACGTGACTGTTTACATTTAATTTCCTCCACAAGCGAACAGTGACAAACACAAATTAACATTTAACTCTGTAATGAAACATTATCTAACAAGTTTATTGCCGTTAGCCCAATGTCAACATGTCATTGATATCTTGACGTCATTGATATCTAAGCCAAACGCTGCTGACATTATTTTAATGATTTATTAGCAACCGGTTTCTTGCAGATTGTCACGTTACTGAGAATACAGATATTGAAAGGTAATATATGAAGTCGAAGCTGAGTGCTATAGGTCAGCTAACAAACTTTGTCTCCATCAAGCTGCCAGCTAAGCTCCTATAACTTGCGACGCAATGTAGGCCTGTTAAGATAAATTTTGCTGGACAATAAATTGTCCCAGAAATGATTGCGATAAACGATAATGTCTGTCTGAGACCATTTTCATCTAATATATGATGATGGCATAATAATGAAGGTTCACCTTTTCAAAGATCAATATACTATTATTTCTAGAGAATATTTAACACTGGAAGACATTTTAAATATGTGGCTATCTGCTACATGGCGAGTAAATGAATCAACAGTTCTGTTTTCAGCCTTAATTTTTGCAAAGGTGCGGCTACTTTCTTCTGCTCCTCTGCAGGTTTGAGCTTTGGAATTTTCTTATTGAATAATTTCATACTTCAATTTTTTCAAACTTTAACACACACAACACAAACACACACACATATATCGAGATATAATACGCTATATATTATTATATATATATATATATATATATATATATATATATAATGGATGAACTTTAATGCTTTTGAGACATAGAGATGTGGTGTGTCAAAGCAGTGCAAGACCTTCCAGTTGTTTGTCAGGTGGTGGTGGTCCTCCCCAGCATCAGGAAGGACAAGTATGATAGCGTCAAGAAGTACCTCTGTGTGGACTGCCCCATTCCCAGTCAGTGTGTGGTTTCCCGTACCATCAGCAAACCTCAGACACTTATGACTGTAGCTACCAAGATTGCTCTGCAGATGGCTTGTAAGATGGGAGGAGAGCTCTGGAGTGTGGAAATCCCTGTAAGTGGTGTGCACTCTAATTTGTTTAGGCATTAAAGAAATTAAAAGTTAAGATGCTTTTTGGAGAAACAAAATTTAAGTGGATTAAATTGAGAGAATGAAACTGGTAGAGTGTAATGTTTCATTTATAACATGGAGTCACATTAAAACAGACACAAAACGGGATTTCCCAAGTGGGTGAATCCTTTTTGGGGTCTGTTTGCAATTTTCACTCCATCTTGTTTTGGGGGCTTTGTTTGCTCATGTCCTATATTTAAGATTACTAATGTAACATTCACATATAGCTGTACCCTCATTTAGATTTCTCTACTAATCTAGGCTAGTTAAAAAAGTAAGTGTCTTTCCAAGGCTAAAGATGATGGAGAGACAAACTATTTATTAGTTTCAGAGTTTTTGAGTCTGTTTAAGTAATGTGAAATGCTGATTCAATAACAGCTGGAACACTACTCTAACTTGTCCCACTTCTATGTGCAGCTCAAACAACTGATGATTGTGGGCATCGACTGCTACCACGACACCATTGCTGGGAAAAGGTCCATTGGAGCTCTAGTGGCCAGCCTCAACCAAGGAATGAGCAGGTTAGTTTCTGACAGTTTCTTCCTGTATTATACCTTGGTATACAGTCTGAATTAGGTTGTGCTTTACATCTGCACAGGTCTGCACAGCAGTTTTTTCAGTGACCTCCCCGTCTTTGTGCCATAGTACAACCATAAGTTGCGTGACATTTTTAAATTCTTTGTCAAGGTGGTTCTCAAAGTGTGTTCTGCAGCACAAAGGCCAGGAAATTATGGACGGACTGAAGATGGCCTTGAGTGGTAATTTGTTTTCCATAATTCCACAAATGTCTATTTTATAGTAATGTTTTATCAGCCATCTTGGCGTTACAGTCATCACTTTGTTTTGTTTTCCAGCTGCACTGAAGGCCTATCTCAAGTTCAACAACTGCCTGCCTTCGCGCATCATTGTGTACCGAGATGGAGTGGGAGACGGCCAGCTGCACAGTGTGGTCAACTATGAGGTTACACAGATCAAGGACTCCATCAATTCAATGGGCCACGACTACATGTGAGTTTTTCAAGTCCAAGTTGGTCAAATCTCTAGTGTGCTGCCAATGTAGTTACCCGCGATCAACACCTCCATTGGCTTTGTGAATAACATTGAGAACACTGGCTGAAACAAGTAATGCCAAGAGCTCTGGGTTGGATGTAGACTTATTTACTTCTTTCAAATAATTTGAGTGGGGGGAGTTCACACACTAAACCCATTAGTACGAGCGTCATACTGTAAATTGACAATCTTTGATGAGCCCCTCCACCTGCTCATCATAGGCCCAAGCTGAGTGTGGTAGTGGTGAAGAAGCGCATCAGCAGCAGGTTTTTTGCTCACATCAATGGAAAGGTGTCCAACCCTCCACCAGGTACCATTGTTGACTCAGAGGTCACCCGTCCAGAGTGGTAAGTTTTTTTGGTTTTTTTTTTCCGTTCCTGAATGTCTTAAGTTATTTTTAGTAGTTTAAGTTAACTGTTGCAAGCTTTGTTTGCCAGGTATGACTTCTACATAGTGAGCCAGGCTGTCCGCAGTGGAAGCGTCTCCCCAACACACTACAACGTTGTTTACGACACCAGTGGCCTGAAACCTGATCATATGCAGCGTCTTACCTACAAGCTGTGTCACATGTACTTCAACTGGCAGGTAGGCTGGCTTTGAAATCAGTGTGTTAATATGCTGGTTTCCTACTGCTTGGCTGTACTTTCGCCAAAGGTCTGGAAACATTTTTGAATAATGTTTACAACTACAATTGTACTAAAAATTCAGTACAGGAGTGGGCATTTTTTTATAGTTGGGCATAAAACAACTAATCGGAGCCAAAATCATTTAGTCCGATTAATAAAATTGTAAACGGGGTACCCGCAGCGTCTTAAAAGTTGTAGTCCTAAATTTAATCTAAAAAATTAGGCCTTAAAAGTCTTACATTTCATTCACAAATTAATAAATTTAATTTACAAAGGTCTTGTCCTTTTCATTGGATTAAATACATATCTAATGCCATGAATTAATGTTTTGTGCGTCTATACAATTAACTACATTTGGTTTGACTTGGATGTTAAAGGACAGTAAAGCAACTTGTTTGTCGTTGTGTCGGTGTTTTTCTTCACGCCGTTGACTGTGGAGTGGGCGTGACACATGAATGTATTATAACAGTGCAACATGTTTTATTATAAATCCACGGACATTGTGAGCAAGCTCAGACAAATCAATCAGTTGTCAGGAAAGAAACGTCTCGCCCTGTGTTGTGCTAACCAGCAAATGTTAGCTTGTCGGGTAGAATGGGCAAATGTCAATGGATCCGGCCGGAGATGGGGACAAGTTGGCAGACGAGGCAAAGATGAGCTGAGCTTAGCACGACAAGCGCATCGGTGAGAGTCAGTTCAGCGCAGAGCTGTGATCCTCACCTGCAGGTTCCTGATCCGTTACAAGACCAACGGAGTGAGGGTTGTGTATAAGACGAGAACCATGTTGGAGTAAACACACCTAACAAAGCTATTGTGGGGTTTTACAACAAAATGTTACATTAAATTCAGGTAACGATGGTAAAGAATTTTCTCCGGCCTAAAATATATTCCATTATATTGCTGTGAATTTGGCATAACATTTCATCCTAGGTGGTATTATTAAAAGGTCTAAAAGTCTTAAGTTTAAGTTGAAAACCCTGGGGGTAACCTGGTAAAGGTCAAAGATTGCTTTTAGAATTTAAATGCTCTATTTTCTTCATTTGTGCTGTAGGGAATCATCCGCGTGCCCGCTCCCTGCCAGTACGCCCACAAGTTGGCCTTTCTTGTGGGTCAAAGCATCCACAGGGAGCCCGGTGTGAAACTGGATGACCTCCTCTTCTACCTCTAAAAGGTTAAAGACAAGCTATTTGTTTGGATGTGACTCTTGAATCACCTTGGGAAAAACAATATGTATACTTTTGTTACATAAGTTCTCTTCAGTTTAGATGTAAGTTGGTTTTGCCAGAGTGTGCTAAGAGTTTGTTTGCGTTTCTAGCCTCAGAATGCCCTCTGTATCAAGTTATGCAGTTCAAGTGCTTTGTTTTACACAACTAAGACAAAACTCCCAGGTCTAATGCTAGCACATGTGCTAAAATAATCAACGATGCACCCTGTCTGCTGTTGGAAATAAACTTTGAGGTTTGTTAAGAAGATGACATTGTTCAGAGTAAAATGTCAAGTAACTTTAATTGCGTTAACTCTAGCCGGCCCTGAAATGAGAAATATTTCTGACTAAATGTCATATTGTATTAACTTGTATCTTCATTACCAAAATTAGTTTATGTAGGCAAGAAAAAAAAAGTACAACTAATTTTTTTTTTTTTAATGGGTGAATCTAAAAAATGTTGCCTGTTAATTATACAAGCGAGTCTTGTGGTGATTTTGTTGCGATGACTGTCCGCAGAGGAGAGTAAAAGGATGCTAAATTTTGACCTTTCTGTTAGTAATGTTTGTACGGTCTACATCTAGGTACTGGTATTGCTGTTAAATGATTCCAATAAACATTTGTGGGGCATGTCAGTTCCTTGAGTTCAATCACACATGCAAAAATACAAAATATCAAATTTATTTGGATTTGTTTTTGTTTTTTTAGAAAAGATTGCACATGCACACCCACACAATAAGTTGTATCCATCAATATAGGCTGATAATTCTTATCATAAAGCTAGCACACAATTGCAGACTTTTAAACAATATGGTCTTCAAGACACCATGGGGAAAGCTTGCACTGTTTGATTATAAATTTAAATGTACAAAAAAGGCAGTTTGAAAATCAAGTATAAACATTTAAAAACAATTGTACAAATGGACAAAGTACAAAAAGAGCAACAGTCACTCAAAATGAATAGAAGCGATGTCTGAAAACATGGTCCAGAAATAGGAAAAGATGTACATCAGTTTACTGTACTGTGGGTTAACATGGCTGTTCGGCCGACAATTGTACAGAAAGTATTACAGAATGTTTTGCATACATTCTTTTTTTGGCAGTTTCAGTTCAACTCTTGTGTTTACAAAAAATAGGCTAGCTTTTCAATTACATAATGAAATGGAAAACAATGATGTGAGGAAATAAAGGTGGACTGTTTCATTTCACGCACAAAGACGGACATCTGCACAATTCTTTTGGGCAGCTTTGACAATACATTGGCTTTCAATTCATCATACATTCACTACTCTACATAAAGGTTTTTGTGTGTGTGTGTGTGTGTGTGTGTGTATATATGTATAATGTGTGTGTGTGTGTGTTCACGTACAGTACTTGTATCCTGCACCATCCTAACTCGGGACATGCTGAACAGGCATAAGTAACAATGAGCGATTGGCTTGAAGAAACATTTTTTTGATCTAAGATTTTGGGTTAGAAGGGCAGAGGAGGCAGCGTAGAGGTAGCCTTGTGTCTCAATCTTAACTACTGTGAAAACAGTGAAACCTTGAGTCTTCTAGTGAAGCCCAAAAGTGTTGCATGTTGTGAATCAAATTCAATACAATAGCTATATCGCATAGATTAACGGTTTTTGAATCAGTTTACGTAATATAGTTATCTTTTAAAGAGGTTAGTCATTGTTTTATATCAGATGTGCATCAGTGTGGCATCAAAAACAGTGACCTTTTGAAGATAAAAAAAAAAAGTCCCTTCTTTCACTCAGTAGCCTCAACAATTAGTATGCAGGGAATATTGACTTTGTTTTCTATGATTGAAAATAATTTATTGGGCTTTACTATAGCTGGAAATTGTCATCACCAGGGGGCCTTGGACTGTAATGTGTAAGCTCTTGTCCTATTGAAATCACGGACAGTCACACAATACAGTACCCTGCACATCACAAGTCAGGATTAACATCTGCAAACAGATTTTACCGACATAAATGAATAGTAGGCATGGAACTGCACGCTCTACTGGGCAAAAGTACTAACCATTGTGCGATTATAAGGCAAGTACATAGAGGCTGGATCTATTTCCATTCAGGCTGATTTTAACGCAGAGACCCTGTAGTAGGTACAATATGTGCTTACATTTTTAGGTGTCTGGCATGTTGGGGGGGCTTGTCTTGTCTCTCACAATTAAGATAGGGCGTAGGAGTTAATGCTGCTGATGTGTTACACTACAGTATACTGGGCAGCCAGTCGGCCACGTTGTATTAAAGTGCTGCATGCTCCAGGTTCCATACTGAGCCGTCACATTGCATGCACTCTCAAGGGGTCGGGAGGGAATGTGCTGAAGTAAAGCATGCAAACCTCTCGTACAGTTTATGTGGCTAGCTGGCTGTGTGACTGTATGAGATCTTTACCAGGCCCTGTCTTTTTCTTCAGATTCAAAATGGACTCCCCACGGTTTATTTGATGATCCCTCAGTGTTTTAATGACATTCTGTACACAGAGACACTGGTCACACTCCCCATCTGGTGTTCTAAGTGCCATCAGACTTGATCAGGTGCAACAAGGAAAATGCCCCGGGCCTTGTCTCGGTCTACAGCAAAACATCAGAGACTTGGCGGTAAGATACTCGATATTACATTGGTCGACACCACGAGGTCGCGGGTTCATAATATGAAATGTTATTGAAAATATGTAGTTGATACTGTTAACAAAATACAAATATTCTAGTCGACAACAGATGTACAAGAATATAAAGCATTTGCTAAGCTCTCAAATGCCACCTGTCCACTGTTATATTTAGATTTTTTTTTTTGTTGCTTTTAACACTACAAGGAAGTGGTTGACCCTTTCCAAGTATGTCAAATTATTTTACAGCGCCGAGTCTTTGCAATAGTGTCTTCCCTTTGGAGAGCAGTCCCTTTTTCTTTTTGGAGGAGTACATGTCCGGTGGGGCCCTGATGAGACGGCCAGGGATGTGTGGACGCACTGTGGGAGAGCCTGCTCTTCTGGGCGGACCCGATTTTTCCAATGGAACCTAATGGGAGACCCGTAAGGGACAGTTGAGGGTGTTAAAAAGCCAACCGTCTCTCACACCTCAGTCCCTACTCCTAAGTCCTTTCTGTCTCAGCAGGGCATAGCTCTGAAATCTATCTCCCTGAATGTCCTGTCCTGCTCTCAGGTATAGATATGCTGTCCACACTCCCTCCCTCCCCCCTGCCCTATGTCACGTAGTTTGTTTTTTATGAAGCTGCAAGAATAGTCTACAAGAGAACAGAATTTAAGCATGACATTGACTAACTTCCACATCACTGTAAGGTGACAACATTTCCCAACAACAAATATCACGGGCTGAGCAGTTCCTCTCACATAAATAGATAAATTTGCATTTTAGGAGTGGACATATTTATATCATTTTCACTTTCCTTCCCCTTAAACATGTATATAGATATTTACTGATACAACTGGGTTACAGAGAAACTACTAGTCACTATTCCTTTTCTGTAATCATGAGCTAAAAGGCTCCTTTAAATTGCACTTTGGGAAGACGAAAGATTCCATTTATATGAGGCTATATTTATGTATACAATATGTTTCAACATCAGAACATATCAAAATCATTCTGCCTCATTTTAGATTTGACTTTACTGAGTTTAACGCAAGACTGTGGAACTTTTGAGAGAACAAAAACATTCTGCCAGTTGCAAATGAAAAGTTGAATTCTACAAAAACTGAATGGTACGATGGCTAACGGCGTCTAACGGCTAAGTTTAGGTAAATATTGCTGTATAGCGGACATTACGGTGTCAGGTTTTCTGACTTCCCTCTTTTTCACGTACTGTTGCAATAACTTTTTAGCATTTTAGCTAAATGCTAAAAAGTAGTGCAGCAATTCCGTGCTATCCCATAATAGTCATTTCGAAAGTTCCATAGTCCCACTTTAAATAAATAACTAATGGATAGTTGGCTGTTTAATTGACAGCTCATTGTGGTTCACAAAATCAGTACTGATTTGAAAACCACAATGTGTTTTCTTTCTCGTTTAACATTATTCCTTGATTACAAGAAAAAGAGTCCCAAATTTGGCTAGAGCAAAAAGCCAAATTACATGAGAACTAAACCAAGTGAAAGATTTGTATGCTTTTCTTTGGATTTTGCATAGAATTAGTAGGTTTTTTGGATTTCTTTCTAGGATGCAGCATGCCATGCTGCACTGAAAGTAGTCTAAATGTTAGTAGCCTTTAACTTTAAACGTTTTGATAATTGTGGGTAATTGTACAATGGCCTTTTAGCTCACCATGAGTTACAGCAGGAGACTTATTGCAGGAGACGGACATTGTCATGTACAACACTCAGAGAAACAACTGAAGATACCATACTTCTTGTCTAATGCATTGGCTAGGGTTACTATCTTCTACTGACAAACAGTACTGAGGAATCCTAAAAATACCTAAAAGGAATGTCATAAAGTATACATGTTGCATACCAGAAGCTAAGGGTACCCATGTCATCTGCATTAGACGAGGGGAGCGTAATCTTGGTATCCTCAGTTGCTCACTTACGTGACGGAAACAGAGCCTTTAAGGTGTGAAATGAACACTCTTCTTCTGTTTTGCCAAGCGGGTGAGGAAAAGAAATAAAAAATATATATATATGGTGATGGCATTTCAACAGTTTGCACTATGACAATGGCAAATTAGAACACATGAAAGAAATATCCGATGACACCTATTGGTATTTCAACAATTTGCATTATTTGTTAAACACAAAAATAACCACATATTTACATTTAGTAAATAATTACTTCTGAAATTATTCTCTGATGGCAACATAGGCTAAGTGACCTTTGCGTGCTACTTTACAAAAAAGCAATATACAAAACAAGGCGTTCCGGAGCAGATACAAAAGTTGGACTACACTAGACTTATGTTCATATAAAATGTTCAAGAATTCATGCATCTGGACTATAGAACATGCTAAGCTACAGACTACATAGTTCATCTTTCAGTACAACAAAACTATTTTTACTCTATTAGAAATGATTCGAGATCAAACACAGAATATATTCATAAAGCATCTGTTAGAATGCTGAATATGCATGTGCAAAAAGTGTTAACTGCTGTTTTTCAAGACATGACAGAACAAGTAAAAAGTCACAGGAGTGTTCCCCTCCTCCATTTTACTCTCATTGAGAATGCTTTATGAATACAGTCAACTCATGTATTATACAATGCAGAACTCCCCCCCCCCTCCACACACAGCAGTAAACATGAAAAATAAAAGTACCTCTGTCAAGTATTAGTCTTAAAGTATTTTTTTTCTTCATAGATCTTAGACATCTATTTATTTACAGTGTAATGCTCCAAAGTCAGAAATCCCATTGTACTTCAATGAGACACCCACACACGCACAGACACGGTACTAAAGGAGATACAGGGAACTGAAAAGAGTAAATGGATGACAGAGGGCTAGTACTGCGAAGGAGCATGTACCCTTTTGGTCTTTATCCGTGCAGGAGTGTCCTGGGGGTATCGAGATGGTGAGTCAGTGAGAAAAACCTCTACATCATCAGGCACTTCTTCTAGAAAGTTGGAAGGAACAAGTCCCTTGTGCCCATTGAGCTCGCCCTGTGGAGGACATTAGCACAGTGAGACTCTGCAGTGTTACTCTACACTTCAACAGTTCCTCCTCCACACTCATTACCAGTCCCAACAGGAGAGAACACATAACACCAATTTTAAAATCCCACCATTGGCTCCCAGTCTGTTTAAGTGTGCATTTAAAAATTTGAATGATCACACTCATATTATAAAATATATAACTGGTCAAAAACTAAAGGGGATCGGACCTTTTCTGCTCGGGCCCCCCAACTGTGGAAAAACCTACCGGAGGAGATCGGGGAAGCCCACACATTGTCTTTATTTAGGTCTCTTTTAAAAACTCACTGCTTTACAACTTGCTTTTTACTGATTTTACAGTTTTATTATCTGCCATTTCTGTTGTTGTTGCTTTTTAAATGACTGTAAAGCACTTTGTAACTTCTTTTGAAAAGTGCTTTATAAATAAAGGTAATATTATTACTATTATTATTACTTTGAGGAGGTGAAAAGAAGTTTCAAATGAAAGCTGCAATAGAGTTGAGAGATGAGAGGAACTGCCGACGCGACAAGTATTCATCTGCACAAGCACGTACAGTACGTTTGGCTTTTATCAAAGTGCTCCAACTGTGAACCACATCCAGGAACATTGTTAAACTACAACTATTCCAGAACTCTGCTGCCTGCCAGGCATAGCGGGCATATTACCCCAGTTATAGCTAACCTGAACTGGCTCCCAGTGTCTTATAGGGTTGATTCTAAGGTTCTTTCACTTGTTTATGAGGCTTTTAATGGTTTGGGACCAGCCTACATTGCTTATTATTTTCATTTTATTATCCTTCAAGCTTCTTATATCCTCTGCTGCCATCTTTATCACACAAAAAAAAGATATCGGCAGCTCAGCCTTTTTACTGTTGGTCAAAACTATAGTACTCCCTACCTGAAAGATGCAAGACTCTACACTCTCACACTGTCGTAAATCACTTAGAGCTACACTCTCTGTATGAAAGGAGCTTCATAAATAAAACGTTATATTTATACGTTACATATTATAATTGTTTATGGGCAAAAATAAGCTGGAGCTGAGCTGCCGCTAACATTTGTTTGTTTCTTTGATAACTTATCCAGATGTCCAATGACCAAAATGCATAATCCTGGTAAAAACAAATGACCTGATCTAAGAAGTGTGTTATAAAAATGTGGCTTAAAACTTGATGAAAAGTCAATTGATGAAAGGTTCTGGCAGACAAACAGAGTTGATGAACGCACAAAGGGGATATGAACCCATCAACAGACGTGATTAAAACTTGTCTGGGTGATGGTATGGGTGGTGATGGTGCAGTGGATATGACACATGTGTTTGGTGTGGGAGACCTGGGTTAAAATTCCCACTGCAATACATCTACCAATGTGTCCCTGAGCAAGACACTTAAGCCCTAGTTGCTCTAGAAGCATGTGACCTCTGACATATATAGCAATTGTAAGTCACTTTGGATAAAAGTGTCAGCTAAAAATATATGACCTAGGAAAAGTTTAAATGTACAGTACACAGGCTTGTATGTCTTTGTCTCTTTATTAATGAAAAATATTCTTTCTGAAGCATTAGCTCTTCCTTTGGATTGATGATTTCACAGGGAAAATGTCATGCATACACATGGAAGACCTGGAAGTGCATAAACTACAGTTTTGTCAACGCATTACTATTTTACTGGGACCTTGGATGCCAAAATAAATCCTTCCACTTCACAACTCTATGAGAGAGTTAGCACAGATGTGTTTTATGTAAAACTGTAGTACACAGTAAATAAAGGGGAAAACAGACATGGAAGTAGAAATGTTTGGCACTTACATAGTAAAAGCCATCTTCATCTATTTCACCAAAAACTGTGATGACGTCACCAGCACAGAAAGTCAGTTCAGCCTGTCAAAGAAGAGAGATGAGATACATTTGGTGTGGTTTGCTTTTTCTTGTTGTTTACAGCAGTATAAGTGTGCACAAGGCTTTCTAAAACATCAAATGTACTGGGGTTTGATGAGTTTGAAATGCTGTGCTTCCTTCTCCAAATCAATGTGATGCATCTTTAACACGAGTGTCAATTCAGTCTCGGCGGACGGACTGTTGCGACTGCAAATGCATCAAATGTTGGAACTTTGAAGACAGGATTGCAACACACTAAGCACATCTGTCCTATGGGATTCTCGAGAACACACAAACCAAACATAGCGCATGTACAGTATGTAAGAGACAGGTCGACACAAAAGACCAAACCGAGGAGGGGAGATGCTGGCTCAGGCAATGCATGATGGGCTATATTCATGACCGCCGGGGACAGTCATCTGAAGCCCACCTCCTCGTTTGCACTCTAACAAACGAAGGGAGGAAACACACACACAGAGCAGACAGTACCGTACCCTCCTCATCCTCACTCACCTCCTCATTCAGTCTGTTGCCCTCATACTGTGTCGGTGGCAGTGCCAATAGAAAGTTGAGAGTGAGTGAATGGGTGGGGGGTGGGGGTGGGGCAAAGAAAACAGCACGGGAAAGTAATTCAATCCTCTAGCTTACACAAGGCTGACTGTAACTCCCCCTTCTACCCTCACCTGTGTACATATTGCCCTGAAGCGCACTTAAAGGAATGGTTTGACATCATCTTGCCACGAGTTAGATAGTAAATAATCCTATTTCCCAAAATGTCAAATTATTCCTTTAAAATCCAAATTGATTAAACAAAACATCAAAAGTCATCATCTTTGTGCGTGTGCATCTCAACATATTTTGTGCTTTTATGCATTTTGTAACATGATGGTGATGACAGAATGGTCAAGACAAAGAGCGTAGCTGGAGCCACAGGAGGACAGTACCTCTACATCAACGTTAGGGGAGCTCTCTCGGGGGTCATAGTCGTACAGAGCCACCATCCTCCGTGTGGACATTGGGTGCTGGCGGCCACTCCGCCTGTTCCTCTCTGCGAATAGGAAAATGAACAATAGACAAAAATAAGAAGACTCACTGGGAATATTTGAAAAACTTTACGGAAAGATGTGATGACCAGTGACGACACATAATGGCCGTGCAAGTCCAACAAACTTTGCAATTTGATCATCTGGCTTGCAAATGTAAACTATTCCAGTGTTCATAGCTTAGTGAGAGCAAATGTAGTGGACATGAGCTAACTGCAGTTCACAGATGAATAACGATGGTGAGAAGTGGGGGAAAAAAAGCAGTAAAGATGAAGCAGAAGAGCATCTCACTAGACACAGACCTCTCTTGGACTTTCTGGACCTGCGATTTATTGAGCGGCCATCTTTGAAACGGTCACAGTTCACTTTGCAGGAAAGCAGAAAAAACATAATTAAGTGGGAAGAGCATAGAAAAGGAGAAATGTGTCAGTAAAAGCATTAGTAAAGCCTTGAGTTGGTCAGATACATACAGAGGGTATGTATAGGCGCAACGTTAGAAAAAGAAAAAAAAGGTGATTTGGTCCTGAAGGAAAATGATGTCTCACCTAACTTCTCCACAGGAGTGTTGAGTGGCAGGAAGCCCTGTTTGAGGAGCTGGTCCATCATGGCGTCATCCTCTGTTTGGATCTCAGAGACCATGTTACAGGGGATCAGACCCACGCGCTCTCGGACCTCCGCCCTGTAGAAGCCATCTGTGTCTTTATTCCCAAAGACCTGAAGCAACGACAAAGAGTCGATGCAGCCAGAAACAAAGGACAGATGTTATAAAACCTGCAACTAGGACAGGCAAAGATGACTACTATTGGCATGTAATTCTAAAGGCATTAGCTAAGACGGCATTTACATTAGAGATGTTCCGATTCCAATACCAGTATCGGAAAAGCCTCCGGTATGCCTAAAATGTGGTATTGCTATTGGAAAGTACTGTAGTATATGCGACGATCAAATACCAAGTAATATAGCCCTGAAGAAAATGTACTTAAAGTAGTTTATTCATGTTCTTTTTCCGTTACGACTCACTTTCAAACTGGATAGTAAAAGAAAGTTCTATGACATTGACTGTTTGTGTTAGTTAATGTTTACAAAGATTTTAACCTAATTCACACCAAAACAACACAATCACATCCATACAGGCATAGTAGTATACAGCTGTTAATACATAATAAAATATATGACACACTGGTATCGGATCAGTACTCAGTATCAGCCCATACGCAAGTTCAGGTACCATGAAGCAAAAAATGGTATAGAACCATCTCTAATTTAAACATAGGGTATTTAAAGAAATAAAAAAACAGATACGAAATCAAGCATCATTTTTCAATTTTGTTTTTTTTCATCGCTATGTTATGATATGCTATGAAACATAAATCTGTAAATCTGTCTAAGAATCAAGTCAATACCTTGATGATCTGGCCCTCCTTGAATGGCAGCTCCTCATCAGCAGCGTCGGGGTTGGGAGACATGGACATGGGGTCATAGTCGAACAGAGCCACGAACACACGGGTCATCTCCTCCGGCTCAGACTCCTCATAGTACTCCGGGGAGCGCCGTCCCCGCCCGTGCCTGCGACCGCCATACCCTTCTGAAACATAGAGGAGGCCTCTGCTGCTACTACCAGCCTTATACAGCCACGCTGGCTGTAGAGGCAATGAGAGCAGAAGATGTCTCTTTGTTAGAGCTGACAGGGGAGAGGGCGATGAGATGCATGTGTGAAAAAAGAGCCAGAGGTCGAGAATGCGATAATTATGCTTTGAGTTGGAATTTTTTGTTTCCACTTAGGAAACGATATTCCTGTAGTGTTCACGCACTAAAAGCAAAAGGATGCTTTAGA
The DNA here is from genome assembly GCF_008692095.1 of Etheostoma spectabile. Classification (NCBI taxonomy): domain Eukaryota; kingdom Metazoa; phylum Chordata; class Actinopteri; order Perciformes; family Percidae; genus Etheostoma; species Etheostoma spectabile. The sequence continues at coordinate 23,615,125 of NC_045737.1, read as the reverse complement.
AAAAAAAAAAGGGAAAAAATAGGCTTGTTGTAATTGTAGCACATCAGGGTTCTTTGTTCACACATCTCTGCTTGCTGGCGTGACAGTCTCTACACATCATAGCACAGTGATAGCACAGTACAACACAGCACAGACAGGAAGCACATGTCAAGCAGTTGTTTTGGGGTGCAAGGGGAAACTGAATGACACCAGGAGGACACAAGTAACACTGCTAGCATTGTTCATTGCTGTTTCACTGCCTTATCTCACAGAGGCTGACTTTCAGCCATACATGCTTTCCCGGGATCAGACATGAGCAGGAGAACATTCCTACATCAAATGCAGGTGTGCGGTCATGCTTTAAGGCCACATCTGGAAACAATGTGCAGCAAAAAAAGGGCAAAAGAGGAACGTTCCCAAGGGAGATAGCACATTAAATGCCCCAGCAGTTCCTGGCAACGCCGATATCAGTGAGGGGGAAGGGATAAACCTGATATCAGTTCCTC
>NC_045737.1:23613504-23614630 GCF_008692095.1 Etheostoma spectabile | reverse complement strand
TTCTCATGGATCACCGTATTACATGTTTCAATGGCAGATTGTAAGTCTGAATGATGGCTCATGGATATACAGCAACCAATACTAACTAAGCAACTAAAATGTGACTTGTTTTTGAAAGATGTAAAATGTGCTTCAATTAAGTAAAACGTGTTTGACTTTGATGGCAGCAGCAACCGAGTGATACCATCAAGGCAGTCTTTCCTTCTCACTGTGTTGTAAACGGCTCATGCAAAATTAAAGCAAATGCGCAACTTGCTCATGAAGGTGGGAGGAGAAGGAAAAGAGGAGGTGGCGAAGAAGCTAAGGAAGAGGAGGGCGGGCTAAGTTGCGGTTAGGTGGTGGGAGAGTAGCCTGGATATGGAGGGTGAATGGGAAGAGTAGGGGTGAGTCTGGGTTTCTTGGGATTGAAGGTGTAGGAGTACATACAGGGAAGGGATTTTCATTCTCCAAAAAACGGGAAAAGTGGCCAGTCTTGTCTTCCCCTGTCAGCTTTATTCAGCTAAACTAAGCTAAATTAAACAAAGCAGTTAACTGTCCAGCACAGAACAAAGACCACCATATATCACTGCATGTGTTCAAGAAAGACTCATGGCCTTTTTCTGGCCTTGTCAAGGGTGAATTGTCATTGTCAGCTGCACCACATACCATATTGATCCTCTGAGGACATAGATCGCCATATCCTGCGCCGAGCTACACTGCCATAGTAAACATCCTCCTTGACGGGTGAGAGGTTCCCCTCACTCCCCTCACTGTTACTGTCCATGGTGATCTCTACAGAAGATACCAATCACAACGTTACGGTCAGAGATCCCCCGCACACACACTCTGCTCTACCCCATGGCCCATTCACGCATGCTGAGACAGTAGGATGATGAGGTTGCCCTGAGGTGGGGTGGGGGGTAGGGGGGTGTACAAGGCAACAGGTTTCACTCTGGAGTCACTGGGTGTAAAACAGCAATGCTTGCACTGTTGCATGGAGGTCAAATTGGGTGGACATGTAAACATGTCACCCCACAGTAAACACAGGCATAGGGAGTGTATCAGGGATAACTTTCCTGCAAAACTGCATGTGAACATTTGGAAAATCCAGATCGCGAGGATGGATAGCTACAGGGTGTGCAACCCC
>NC_045737.1:23594040-23613494 GCF_008692095.1 Etheostoma spectabile | reverse complement strand
CCAAGAATAAGGGCCTACATGGTTGTTTAAGCTCTATGGGAGAGATGTACAGCTCGGCTCACATGGGAAAGGAAAACACATGGTATAAATAGCACAAACATCAGTGGCCCTGCAGGTGGGGGATGACGCATCTCCTCGTGTGGTGACCTCACTAACCAATGGATGGGATGGGCCGTTGCTGAGGGGGGTTGCCACTGTGAACCGGCCTCCTCCCTGAGTGCTCCAGGCGATCAGCGCTTCCATGTGATGCTGAGTTCCCAATGATCTTTAGAGTAAAAAACAAAAGGCGAGCCGTTAGAACAAGAAACCAACTGCATTGTGAAGATAAGTAAACATTTAAAAGGAACCCCACAATCCTGTTAAAACAACATAAAAACCATAAGAGCAAATGGTGTGACTTCCATTTGTCCTTAAGGAGGCAAAATGATAACAAAAACAAAATCCATAAAAACAATAAAGAAACCTAACAAACCATCAAAACAAGTAAATCAAATTAACCCCCAACACAACAACATGGACTGGGGGTATAGAAAGATCAGATGTTTAGCTAAAGACCATTTGTTTGGTATGTTTTGTTCTGTGCATGTCAGCTCCTTGATGAGAAAAGAACGCAAATGGCAGCACAAAAGACACAAATGATGAGAAAATAGAGAGAAAGAGTGGATGAAAATGCAAAGAGTAAGAGTGGAGGTTGAGTGTGATCGAGGAATGGATAAAGATGCAGTTAGACTAGCAAAGCCATTACAGCTTCAGCCTGCGGCTTTGTATTACAATAATCAAAACATTTGAGTTATGAGAAATGATGAACAAGACATTTTTTTTGCTGAAACAAGTGAAAGACACAACAAGAGATAATGCGCATGGGTTGGAGGCTAAATGAATCACTGCAGGCTGCAGAAGTCATGATCTAGCCTTCTTTTATGTGTGAAGCAATGAGAGATGGGAGATGCTGAAATGAAGCTCCAAGCACAAGGTGGAGCGATACGGCTGCAGCTCAAGAGGGCGAGACATGAAGAGCAACAAATGAAGCGGGCAGCCGGTATATAAAAGGCAGAGGAAGAAAAGACGGGAGAAGCAGGTCCCCATGCACTGCACACAAGACTCTCCTTTAAGTGGAACCTTTCCTCTCAAAGACATGAGAAGTCAAAACTTGGCTAAATGGCCTTTAGGTAATTGAAAGCTTTACTCTAAAATCCACCTGACATTCTGAGTACAAGCAAAGTAACTCACACAAAATAAAACATCAAATCAGACCAACCATGAACCATGTGATAACTTGTCGTAAAATGAAAAACAAAATGCCAAATGAAAGAAAGAAAACAGGGGTAATCAAAAAAGAAAAACAGACAACATTAAGAACACAGAATGGCTGCAGCTTGCTGATGGAAAGTACAGCAGAAAGTCTGAATCACACACCAGCGGCTGGTCCCGGTTGAGCCTGGACAAAGACTGGACCCTAGCCTCCCTGTGGGGACTGTAATAGACCCTGTCCAGCTCGTTGAGCCTGCCCTCGCTCAGGGCCCCTTCCCTGGGGTAGTTTCGCTGACCGGCCTCTCGACCAGGCCCAAAGTGCTCCCTGTTCCTAAAGTCACCTGTGTGTACCGACTTGGTTGCAGTCCCTGGGCTGTCAGAGAACTCCTCCTCTATACTGCACTGGCGGGTCAGAGTTCTTTTACGGCCCATAGCCAGCGCCCGCCTTTCTACCGGCCCTTCACAGTGAATGACCTGCACGGGCCCCCGCATGGGGCTTCCGTGAGTATAGTACCCTCGATAACCACGGCCTAGAGAGCCTTCTTCCTCACTGCCACAGTCTAAACCACTGTCGGGACTCTTGGTGCTCTGGCGGTTGGGTCGTACCAAGCTGCGGTCGTCTGCGTTGTAGCAGTAGCGGCTATCAGTGAAGCGAGGGGAGGAGCGCTGACGCTGCAGGTAGCGGGAGTTCTTGCCAGGGGTGTGATGGTTGTGCATGTGGGTGTCCTGGGGGTACATTCTCCGCTGAGTGTGCGGCGTTCCCGGCCGGCCGCCCTCTTCGAAACACAGGCGCTGGCCCATGCTGTCCACGCAGTCCGAATCTTCCTCGGCCACCTCGGGGATGCTGTGGAGACGCTTGCTGCGGAGCGACTTCTGCTTCACCACCTCCCTCTGGAGGTCCCAGCAGTCTCTTTCCTCGGCTAAGTCCTGACGCTTGTAATATGCCTTTAATTATGACCAGGAGGCAAAGTTCCACAATTTCACAGTTCAGTTAGTCAGTTCAATTCAAAAGGTTCAATTTAGATTTTTTTTGTGAGGAGGGTTGAAACGTTTTTCGGAGGTTTTAGAACAGGCAGGAAACAACACAGTATGTGAATAGAACAAATGGGGGGGAAAAGACAAAATAAAGACAGAATTAGTTATTTGTGGCAATGTAGTAAGACATGCAGTCTCATTCCGTGAGGAGAAAATGGCATGCTCTGAACAGGAATCTCAAACTGAGCGTGGTTACGGAGGTTAAATGTAGAAAAAGTGAATTTCACTTGTGAGAAATGAGAAATATCCCCCCAAAAAAAGGCATAATTAGTGCCACAGGTGAGGGAAGAATGAAAACATCAATGGGGATGAAATGGAAAAGAATAAAAATACAACATGAAGCTGAGTAAGTGGAGGAATCTGCTTGCACATACTGTTTAAGGACACTTCTGTAGCAACAGTATCAACTGTAGTGAAACATATGTTCAGAAGTAAATGTGACAATTAATCTTCAACCTAACGGTATCTGTATAAAATTATTAGATCATTACTGCAAATATTTTAAAATAATAATGTTTTTACATAAATATAATAAAGGCGGAGGGGTGGTGTTTGATGTGCAACAGTGATTTACAAATAGATGGTGATGACAAAAAGGAGATGCAGCATTTGTGTATTAAAGAGTTAATACACTAATGACTAACCCTCATGAACAACCCTCATAGTAAGTTTACTAATACAAAGGACCAATCAGCAACTAATGTTTACCCCTCACTCTCATAACGTGATGTTTTTTTGTTTGTTTTTTTCACCCACACATGCCCACACATCCCCACTGACAGACCAAATGAAGACAGGATCATGTTCCAACAATGTTAACATTTACACCAACAATAGAAAAATTTGATCTTAGGACATGATAGACATAAACAAACGTGAATATTTCCATTTAAGTACTCACTTAAATGAGATTCCCATATGCACTTGATGATCCTTTGATCCAGTACAGTATATTAAAATTTGCACTTCAATATCACATTCGACTTTAACACTTGTAACACTCCTTTGGTGCGGTATAAAGAGCATCAAAATGCAATGCAAACCATAACAAAACATTGCGCTTTTTGTTTACAGCCTTGGCCCTTTTAGCAAGCGGTACACTAATGTATACACAGCCATTCCCATAAGATCAGCCTTGACCGACTACAGTAGTACTGGGGATGGGGGGGTTGGAGCAGGCTGGGGTGGGAGAAGGATGATTCAGCTAACACAAGGCAGGAGAGCTCAGCCAGGCAAAGCCACGACGGGCCTGGTTATAGAGCCTGAGAGAGAGAACAGGTACCTCTACAGGTGGCAAGACCCTCCCTCCCTCCATAAACCCCTTGTCTTCCCCCACGTCCTCTGTCCTCCCCTGGCCACTACAGACCGAAAGGTGTGCATTATGTACCTTAAGAGTGTTGTGAGAGTTGATACTGCGCCTACGGCCCTCTTCCAGTTGCATCTCAGAGTAAAGATCTTCCTCGTCCTCCTCCATTATGTCGGACAGGTCCGAACCCCGGCTACTCTCCGTGTGGTACTCCTCACTGTGGCTGTAGTGGGGATGATGGTGCTAAGGGAAAACAAAGAGAGAGAACAATGAAGGGAGCATATTGGGTAGAGATCAACATGTTTTAAATTCTTATCTTTATATATTTGTGACATCTAGTGTGCTGGATTATGTGGCAATACTCACCAGTACCAAAGAGACAAAAGGAAAGTGTCTACACTCTACAGAGACTCAGAATACCACAGCACTCCCTGTTTGCACCAAATGATGTCACCTAAAGACTCTGACAACTCAATACAAGTGCAGAAGCAGCTATAAACTCCAGATAGGCGGGCCAACATGCAGAACGCCAGTATGCAGTGTTCACAAAGTTGTGTGTGTTGTGAAAACTCTTGTATAGCTACAATTATGCAAATGTGTTGCCAAAGTAAAATTTCAGGTTACAACTGGCTTATTTAACACTTGGTAACGACTTTTCCTCCTTTCCTTATTTGAAAAGAAATGATCCATCCATCCATCCATCTTCATCCGCTTATCCGGTATCGGGTCGCGGGGGAAGCAGCTCCAGTAGGGGACCCCAAACTTCCCTTTCCCGAGCACACTCAACTAGTCGACATGGGGGTCACCGAGGCGTTCCCAGGCCAGGTTGGAGATATAATCTCTCCACCTAGTCTGGGTCTTCCCCGAGGTCTCCTCCCAGTTGGACGTGCCTGGATACATACTCGGGAGGCGCCCAGGAGGCATCCTTACCAGATGCCCGAACCACTCAACTGGCTCCTTCAACGCGAAGGAGCAGCGGCTCTACTCCGAGCTCTCTCGGATGACTGAGCTTCTCACCCTATCTCTAAGGGAGAAGCCAGCCACCCTCCTGAGGAAACCCATTTCGGCCGCTTTACCCTTGATCTCGTTCTTCGGTCAGACCCAGCCTTCATGACCATAGGGAGGGAGGAACGAAAATTGCCGGTAGATCGAGAGCTTTGCCTTCTGGCTCAGCTCTCTTTTCGTCACAACGGTGCGATAAACAGAATGTAATACGCACCAGCTGCCCGATTCTCGACCAATCTCACGCTCATGGTCCCCTCACTCGCGAACAAGACCCCAAGGTACTTAAACTCCTTCACTTGAGGTAAGGACTCCATCCCTACCCGGAGAGAGCACTCCATGGTTTCCTGCTGAGAACCATGGCCTCAGATTTAGAGGTGCTGATTCATCCCAGCCGCTTCACACTCGGGTGCGAAAACGATCCAGTGAGTGCTGAAGGTCACAGGCCGATGATGCCATCAGGACCACATCTGCAAAAAGCAGCGATGGGATCCGAGCCCACCGAACTGCAACCCTCCCCGCCCGACTACGCCTCGATATCCTGTCCATAATATACAAACAGGATTGGTGACAAAGCGCAGCCCTGGCGGAGGCCAACCCTCACCTGGAACGAGTCCGACTTACTGCCGAAAACCCGGACACAGCTCGCTTTGGTCATACAGAGATTGGATGGCCCAAGAGGGACCCCCCTCACCCCATATTCCCGCAGCACCTCCCCACATTTCTCCGGGGGACCCGGTCATACGCCTTCTCCAGATCCACAAAACACATGTAGAATGGTTGGGCATACTCCAGGCCCCTCCAGGATCCTTGGAGAGTAAAGGTCTGATCCGTTGTTCCACGGCCAGGACGGAATCGCATTGTTCCTCTTCAATCCGAGGTTCGACTATCGGCCGAACCTCCTTTCCAGCACCTTGGAGTAGACTTACAGGGAGGCTGAGAAGTGTGTACCCCTGTAGTTGGCACACACCTTGGTCCCCTTTTTGAAGAGGGGAACCACCACCCGGTCTGCCACTCCTTAGGCACCGTCCCAGACTTCCACGCAATGTTGAAGAGGGGTGTCAAACAAGACAGCCCCTCCAACCCAGAGCTTTCAGCATTTCTGGACGGATCTCATCAATCCCTGGGGCTTTGCCGCTGTGGAGTTGTTTGACTACCACAGCGACTTCCGCCAGGGAAATTGACGACAATCCCCATCATCCTAGCTCTGTCTCCACCACAGAGGGCGTGTCAGCTGGATTTAGGAGTTCCTCAAAGTGCTCCTCCACCGCTCTATTACCTCCCCATTTGAGGTCAACAAAGTCCCATCCTACTGTATACAGCTTGGATGATCCCTCGCTTCCCCTTGAGGTGGCGAACGGTTTTCCAGAAGCACCTTGGTGCCGACCGAAAGTCTCTCCATGTTTCCGAACTTCTCCACACCCGCTGCTTGCCTCTGTCACGGCAGAGGCTGCAGCCCTTCGGGCCCGTCGGTACCCTGCAACTGCCTCCGGAGTCCTCCGGGATAACATATCCCGGAAAGACTCCTTCTTCAGTCGGACGGCTTCCCTGACCACCGGTGTCCACCAGGGTGTTCGTGGGTTACCGCCCCTTGAGGCACCTAAGACCCTAAGACCACAGCTCGCTGCCGCAGCTTTAGCAATGGAAACTTTGAACATTGTCCACTCAGGTTCAATGCCCCCAGCCTCCACAGGGATGCACGAAAAGCTCCGCCGGAGGTGCGAGTTGAAAGCCCGTCGGACAGGGGCCTCTTCCAGACGTTCCCAGTTTACCCGCACTACACGTTTGGGCTTACCAGGTCTGTCCAGAGTCTTCCCCCACCCCCTGACCCAACTCACCACCAGATGGTGATCAGTTGACAGCTCTGCCCCTCTCTTCACCCGAGTGTCCAAGTATACATCATTTCTTTTCATGTTTTGAAAAGAAATGATGTATACAAGATTCTAAAAAATATTTTGATGCCATACAGATGCAGACATAATTACAAGGTGCTTCATTTTGATATGATGGGATGTAATTTCATTCAACTTGATTTTGCCTACATATAGTTAACGATTCCACACTCTTCCCAGAAACAAGTGATACACATTCACTAATAGTCTGTAAAGTACCTACTTGTCTGCCCAACTCTGAGCCTCTGAGGAATTCATCCACCGAGGCTCCTCTTCTCCTCGCATGAGGAGAGTCGTAGCCATCCTCCTCCTCGTCAGAGTTGAGTGGATGCGAGGCGTTACCTCGCTCACTAAAGATGTTCCTTTTCTCAACCTGATAAGAGAAATGTTAGACATTTAGATTGAACAGGAAAATGTATTTCATGAGAAATGGCCAAAGGAGAGGGATGAGTAGGTCAAAAGTTGCATCAAACTCCTCAACACTGTCTAACTTGCAAATTAATTTAAAAATATTTTTTTGCAGATAAATTTAACGATTTGGTATTGGCCTTTTGCCTGATGAAGATCTAGTACAGAAACGTTGACATTACATGTATCTCTGCAAGTTAGACAGTGTGTGGGAGTTTGCTTCCAACTTTAGACATTTAGATAGAAAAAAGAACTAAACGTAAATAGAAGCCAATATGTTGCTCTGGTCTAAAATCATATGACCAAAGGACTACAGTTGAAAATTAGCCGGCTGGCTAACTCTGGCACATTTACATAACTGTTAATTTATTAGTGTGGTCCTTTATAAAATAAAGAATAAGAATACTTGTTGTGGGAATGGTTTTCAAAGCAGGCTGATTTTTAGAAACAAGTTAAATCATTTTATCATCCGGACAGTTATTACCATTCACATAAGGGCAAATCTGATTTCCTTGCTCTAAGCTAGATTCTATCATGTTTACATGAATACTGTTATAATATAAATTGATACAATTAAATCTCCACACACCTGATTTCCCTCGGCAAACACTCTCTGGGCAGCTTCCCTGGCCATGGCCTTGGCGATGGTGTTGGGGATGGGGACTCCCTGAGGCTGTGGCAGAATCCTCTGAGGAGAGGGAGATCGCCGTGGCTGGAAGTGCGGCGGCTCCAGGTTGGGTCCACGCATGTGAGGCAGCGGAGATGGGGATCGCTCCCAGGGCTGGGCTGTCCGCAATCCCACCTCGTGCTCTTTGGTTTCGGGCTCTCTGGCACTTACTAACGGTTTGGACTTGGGCATGGGGTGGCACTGGAAATGAGGCTGGGAATGAGAAGGGGGTTGGCAGACGGGCTGCGAGTGCGGCTGTGCGTGGGGCAGCGTGTGGGGCTGGGTTCGAGGAAGAGGCTGCACCTGGGGCTGAGGATGATTCAGGGGGTACGTTGACGGATAAGGAGGATGGGTTTGTGAGTGTACTGGATGGGACTGCGGGAGCACCATAGTGTGGGAAGGTGCAATGGTTCGGTGGGAGAGGCGTGGAGAGCCCAAGAGATTGTGCGGGATGATGGCCACGGGCGAGTCCTGGGACTCTCCTTGTGTTGATAACGTCCTTACAATGAGTTCCCTGGCCTCCAGACACTGGATCCTGTTTAACTCCACAGTCGTATAGTCTGCTGTGGGGTATAATACCTCTGCTATCTGTATTCACAAAGGAACCAGAGAGTCTTTACCAAAGGGCAATTCAGAATAACAGCATACAAAAGAATTTACTCTGTTACCCAACCATCAAACAAACTGCATGTATTTCCAGCTCTTGTATCTGTTGCGATTGTTGGCTGGAATTTAAATCTATCCAGCATTTTGATTTAAAATTAAACTGGACACTACTATGGTTGATACAACACACACAGACACACACACACACACACACACACACACACACACACACACACCAGCTCCTTGTGGAAAAGGGATGTGATCCAGATGCAGCACCATGGAGCCTGCGTGGGCTGGTTATCAGCATTATATAATTTCTCCAGGAGATGGCAATAAAGCACTTCACATAAAAGACACAGTTGAGAAAAGGCAAAGGCTGCCTTTTTCTAAGAACTGTATTATAACACTTGTTCTGACATTTGGTACCTTTTGTCCCTTTGTGCACACGGCATAGCCAATCACACTGGCACCGTTGGAGGTTCCTGAAGAAGTCAGAGGGGGCGGCTTCCATCTGACCTGCAAGACCCCCGGCGTCTGACCACACTGGACCTGCACCTCCTGGGGCGGGAGAGGGGGCCCTGAGGAGCACAACACACACACTGGATAAGGAGAGAAAAAAAGATCATCTCGGTACTATGGACTTTCCCCAGTTCTATTCAATAACCATTTCATAGCGGTGTGAAATAAAATTATTCTCATTCAAGGTGAACGGTATTATATGTCTCACATCTAAAGTACTATAGACTGCCAAAACTTGTGGTATTACCAAGAATTGTGCTCAAAACGTAATGTATACTGCTGGTATGTGCTGTACACTGAGCCATTGATAGCTGAATGAAGCATTTATATTCAAAATATTGAAATTTGTAGGATGATTTTGTTATATTTATGGTCATTTCTGTTCAGGGTCATGGTGTGTATTCCGAGATTCATTCATATACGTAGGCACAGGTTGAAAAAGCCAAGTTTGCCAAAATGCAGCCATCATTTTATGTATAGCAATATCCTGTTGCCAGATTCTTATTGACATTATTCTATGGAGCATAAAAAAACACAGTTTGCTATTTCCACCATCTGTCAGTGCTGCCTGCATACTAAACAACATACCCATCTGTGCAGTGCTGCTGCTCCCCTGTAGTCATACAGTGAGCGCGAGTGAGCAGACGCAGTCAGCAGTATCTCAGAGCTGCAATGTGCAGCTGTTTGTGTGTCCGAGAATCTCCATCAACGCAACCTTAATCACATTTCTACGCTGACTGTAGGCAGACCACACACACAGTCTCGGAACAGCGGCAGTGGTTGTTTGGAGATTTCAATTCTTCTTGTCATCTTTAAACTACGCCTGTCATAAACAACAAGCTCCTCTGAGAACTGAAACGAGTGTATACATGAATATTTCAGTGGAGCCACTTTCATTAATACTGGACACAAACAGCAGGTCACTGATTTCCAGGCAGGGAAATGGAGGCTGCTCCGTGTGACAAAAATAATAAATGTTGTATCGCTAACAAGTAACAAAGTCGCTTGCGTGAAGAACACATGCCGAGTGTGAAAGCCTAATTGTGCCGCCAGACACTGTCCTCCCTATTGACAACAGCTGTCAGCCACAGACACTATTTCAGATGCCTCTAATTAACATGTTCAATAGATAGATCATTTAATGAACTCTGAGCATACCAACAGAAAATGTCACATCAAACTTCAGCCTCACTCTCTCCCTGTCCTTCCCTCTCTTTCTCCCTCATTACCTCTGTGTCCTCCCTTTTATTTACGCCCTTTCAGCCTTTTTTCTATTCACTACTTGACTTCATACTCTCACTTTTATGTCCCGTTTGCCTCTAATGTTCTGAATGACTTCCCTTATCCCAGTACCGTAACAACAAGGGTTTCACTCTCCTTTCCAAGTTGAAAAAAGGTTAAATAATAACATTCCCTGTCCTCGGAGCACTCATATAAAAAGTGTCTGAACCATGGCTAACTGCACCATATCAATAGATTTACACACACACGCAAACAAAACATGTGTCAGAAATGTAGATGGCTGTGGAGACAATCACTTATACTATATTCTCACATTAAAAGATTTCCCGTAGCTACACAGTCAGGCTCTGAGACCCAAGTTAAGTGCTGGCAACAGCAAAACATCACCGTGTCTCATGGGAGAAGAAATCCCAAAGATCTACTCTCACTATTTACACTAATTTGACTTCGAGAGACACTGTTTGCAGTGTTAAAGCTTCATTCAGCAAGTGCTTCTATGATGTTTTCTCATTGCACTTTTCTTTTTTTTCCTACCATGCCTGTGTCTTATCTCAGCAGTACACACACAAATCCTTGAGGGCAATTTAAAAGTGGCTGGGGAAAAATGAAAATGGCTAAGATGTTTGTCAGGTTTGTAAATGTTGGTATATGGGCTTGAAGCGTGTGGCAGAGTAAATAAATAGATTGCTGTGTTGGATGTAAATTATCAGATGGCTTTCATTGTGAAATATCAGATGACTTTGAAAATACAATATTAGACTTAAAGAACGAGGGGGGGGGGCAGGATAGTAATGTTACCTCTTTTTCATAAATACACCTTTAACACAAAACTTACATACTGTCTGCATTTGCAAATAAACTAAAAAGACTAAAACTTTTGTTTAGTCCAAGCACTCTCGTCAACATTGTTTCCAGCCCCAATCTGCTTCTTTCTCTCAATGAAAAAGCTCTAATAAACCCACTATACACTACCTTCCAAGCACTATAGTGCATAAACATAGAGGGGATTTTGCAGCTAAAGAGCAAGATTTTTTTCTTAGTTATTAAAGAGATAAAAGGAGCTACAAAGGAATGCTGGACTAACATTTGCCAGGTGGCCAAAGACATCCATCCAAAAGGCTAAATGTGTACATAACCAACGATTTGCTAGCAGTTTACCTCAATACGTTTATACAGCCTCCAAGTGGCAAGAAAATCAGATAATGCAAGTTTAGGTTAAGATCATTTATCGCAATCAATTCTCTCGCACCACGCAGTTCAAAGTACGTATTACAGCTGTGGTGGCCTTCATGCTTAAAAAAGCTGGTCTTTTTCTTTTTTCTTTTTCAGGGTGAAGAAGAAGACTCCTGTTCCTGAAATTTGGAAGACACGATACCCATTAGCAGATTAGCAACACCTGTAAGTTTATCATGTGATGGAGAAAACATGAAAGGCGGAGCAGTATATCCTGTCCCTTCCCGGCTAACATATTTCAAGATGGTGCACGAATATGGAGCGTCTACCCCAGTTCATGCAAACAGAAATGTAAAATTTCAAGCCAATAGGAATACTTGGAATTGATGATGGTGGTAAATAGTCATGAAAAAGGACAAGTTTGTGAACAGGCAATACTGATTTCAATAATGAACAACTAAACACGATACATACTAGACCTTTGAATCAATTTTGCCAGTATGACAAAACAAAGAGCCAGCCTTAAGACTCTGTAAAGCTATACTTCAGTAGGGCACTGCTTTGAGCTAAAGGCCAATGTCAACATGCTAAAATGTTGATGTTTAAGCAGGTATTATATTAATCATGTTCACGATGGTTAAAAGTCAAGGGATCAAAAGACCACAAATTATCAGAATTTATCCTGAGGGGGCTATGAATATCTCCACCAAATGTTATGGAAATCCCTCCATCAGTTGTTCATATGATTCACAACCACAAATCTGTGTCGAAAAGGAAATAAAAACAAGAAAAAGTCAGGGGACTTCTAGAGTCATAAGGATACATTTTCTGGTATCTGTACCAATTTCAGACTGGACCAAAGTAGAGGACCGAGCAACCCCTCAAGGGAGCTAGAGACATGTTAGCATGGATAAAAATATCCCAGTAGGTCTAGACTTGAACTATACAACAATACACTGCATAGAAAGAAGTCCCTGCATTACTGGGGGTTTACTGAACAGGTAAAAGTGCTAACGTGAGTAATGTTTTGGAGGCTGACCTGTAGGCTGAGTGCAGAACTCCACAGAGATTTCCCTCTTTTCCCTTTGACCCATCGGAAGCTGCCAAGGCACCTGATGCGGCTGCGCCACAACCTTCACCTTGTAAACTGTCATGGACTTCAGGTTGAAGAACTTGTACTTATAGCCCCCCGCCTTGACCATGTCGTACTCTGCACCATTGAGGAAGATGGTGTGACTGTAGTTGCTGTTGCTGGGCATCCAAGAGAGCTCAGCAGAGACCTGCGTGATGCTGTCCACCCGCAGGTAATAAGGTGCCACCACCACATCCTTTCCCACAAGCAGAGTGCACCGGAGCTCGTCCGACGGGCCCCGGTCCGTAATGCTCTGCACTGAGATACGGTAGGTGTTGGTGGCCAGATTGAGCTTTTCAAGAAGAGACTTTGTCCTGCCCCCGTAGGGGACACTCATGCGCACCTCCTTATCCACCAAGACATTGTAGCCACTGATGGAGCCCCAGCCCGGTGGGACCACAGGAGGATCCCAGCCAATAATCACACTCTTGGCCAGTTGTTTAATCAGGTTGATGCGGCGGGGGTAAGGCACAATGTCTTCACCGACCTCGTCAGTGCTGACATCCAAGGTTCCTGTCCCGTTGCTGGAGGAGCCCAGGAGGTCCATGCCCAAGCTGCTGGTGCTTAGACAGTCTAGTTTACTGTCCGACAGCAGGCTGCTTATGCTCGTTCCCGTTCCCGTTCCTGTGCCGAATTTCAGTCTCTGAGGCCCCAGGCTACTGTGATTGAGGTAGCCAGGTTCTTTAGCCAATGTGTCCCTGTGTTTGGCAGAGGGTGTCTCCGCATCTTGGACAAATTCCACAAAATTGGATGGGACGAGTCCCCGCTGTCCATCTAGCAGCTCTCCTGAGAAAACAAAATAGTATATAGTTTATATTGTGGAGCTATACAAATGAAAGATTAAACACTATCAAGGCAGGTCAGACCTTCATAAAAGCCATCCTCATCCATCGTCCCGTAAACGTAGAGGTACTTCCCTGCCACCAGGGGGAGCTCTGCCTCAGGATGCTCATTAGGCCCGTCATAAGGATTGTAACTACAGCGGGAAAATATGAACAGACAATTCAACTTCCAGAAGTGTTATATTTTACACATATTTCTTTTTACAATTACTCTACATCAGGATTCTTTTATGTCAACTGCTACAATTCCCTAATAAGTACTGTATGTCAAGGTAAAAGTATCTGCTGAATTCTGCTTTGAAAACATAAAGTTTGTTTCTATTTTTTAATCTAATTTATTCAATTTGGTTGTTGCTGTTGCTGTGTGGGTTGCTCTGAGGTTTCCAATTATTTTCATGTGCTGACAGGTAATTTTCCTTACAGATAGAAACAGTGAATCATCATCTAAGACCCCAGCCTAAAGCTCTGTTAGAGAAAGCAAATGATCTTAGCAAGATGTGTCCATGACTTGTCCACATTGAGCAGCCAGTTCAGTTGACTGTAATTTAATTACATTTTTATTGTATACTCTTTATTGATCCCCAATGGGGAAATTACCATTTACTGTTGTTATTACACACTACACACAGGCCTGAAATACACACAGAATACACACACACGCACTAATAGAGAGATGTCAGAGGGAGTGGCCTGCGGTGCCTTGCTCAAGAGCACCTTGGCAGTGCCCAGGAAGTTAACTTGCATCTCTCCAGCTACCAGTCCACCTCTGTACTTCGGTCCGTATGGGGACTTGAACCAGCGATTCTCTGGTTCTTCCAACCCAACTCCCTACGGAGTGAGCTACTGCCACCCTTAAAGAGGTATGTAAAGCATTTGGCCACCTTCTCTTATTTATCACACTCTCTTAGGACATCAACGTGTTCGGGGGGTTTGCGTTCTGTTAGCACAAACCTTTTGTTAATACTTACCCTGAAAATGCACTGAAACTACTCAAAATATTTTGATAGTTATAAAAACTTTTAAGAACTTGTTGGAAACAGCGAAGAGTCTCCTCCTGCACGGACCTGATTACAAAACCTAGGAGGAGGTTGTATTTGTTGTCTGTGTTCAGTGTTTCAGATGAAACAAGATACACTGTGAAGTAATAGTAGGTGAATAAGTAGTTGTGTGTTGTGTGTACATACCTGTACCGAGCAAGACACAGACGAACCTTCCCCGTAAACCTTAGTTTAGACCTGGTAGTTGAGCTGAGCTCTTTGTCCATCTAGAAAACATGGAAAAAAAACTCACAAATAACACTATTTTCAACATCAAATTCTCTTTCTGTGTTTTCACCTTTCACCTCATATTCAGAAAACCAGAGTGAGTGAAGTGTTCAAGCTCAGTATGTCAAAATTATTTGGCAACAAAGCACGTTTAGTATAAAAATGCCAAGATGTTCAGAGATACTGAGGTATGCTGGATCTGTAAATTGCGGTGTGCTCTGGAATTCACAGACAGTCTTACAACAAAGTGAACAAAAAGCACATAATATTTATTTTGTTTACATTTTAACCTCCTGTGCACAAAGAAATGTTTTGATCAATCCCAAATAGTGGGCCTGCATGGATTTGCTCTTGTTCACCCCAAACACATTACTTAGATTAAAATGAAGCAGCTATTCCCCCCAAATTGTTACAAACTGCTGTCTATACTAAATGGTAACAAAGGCATAAGAGAGGTAACATATCTAATACTGAGTTGAGCTCACTTAATGCTGTATATGACTTTGAAATTTGCTTTTACTGGAACTTCACTAACAACAGGATTTCATTTAGATAAACAGGGCTAAAGCTAATCTAAGTTGTAGGGGATTCTTCTCTATTGCAGCCCACATTGTGGTTTTGGACGTTCAGCTTAAAGTTTGTTAGACACATTTCTCTAGATGTCATGCAAAGTGAAAATGGAGAAATGTGTAATAAAGAAAAAGCCATATGGGCCACAAACAGACACTATCAGATACCTCAGAGTGGGAAGCCCGTGCTGGGCTGCTGACTCGGCCGCGAGTGAGGAATGTTGGCTTGACAGAGAGGAGCTCAGGCTTGTCTCCACTGATCTGGAGTGGTCGAATGAACTCCGATATCAAAGATCTGCTTGTTGGAGCCTCATTGCCTGTGGAACAAACAGAACTTCTCTCATCAGATCTTCACATCATCATCATCATCAAGGTAACAGAACTTATATCAAACGTGTGATCAAAAAATAGAGAGATACAGAAAAAATAAACAGTAACATTTTAACATTGTGTAACGATAATTGGCATTATGTAAACAGAAGTCTATTGTTCTAAAATGTTATGCAAAAAAACGAATACAATACAAACACCAATAATAGTACCCATAGTTAATAACTAGCTGATTAGGGCTGCCCCTTTTAAGTCAATTAGTCAACTAATTGGAAATTTTAGGTTTAGCGATCAGAACTTTCTTTTAATTTTTCATGCTAAATGACTTATTTTCAATTAATTTTGGGGACATCTCTGGTAAACATAAGATTAAAAGTGTTGCTTTTGCATGATTCTTTGTGGAGAAACTCAATTTTACAGTTGACAAAATCATTTGAGTGTTAGTCGACTGAGAAAGTCTTTAGTTGAGGAGAGCCCTACAGCTGATTGTATATTGTTTACATATATTATCTTATCTACTAACTGTCTTTTGAAGGTACTACAATTTAAATAAATGTTTTTGAGCAGGTGTCACTTAGGTTGATATCTCACAGTACTGTACTCTTTTCTAAAATTTGTAAAGATATTTAATGAATTAAACTTGATAGCAAGAGCTGAAGGATATTACTCTAAGTAGTGAAGCATTTGGGAATTACAAAAATATGTCAGAAACAAACAGAGAACAGGTTTTGCCAGCTAGAGGCTATTTCTCACTGTGATTGATTATTTCATAAACAGTTTGTGTTTACAGCGGATTAAATCAGAAGCCTCTCTGACTTCTAATTTCAGCTGCAATTCTTTCCATTATGAAGGAACTGACTCCTTTTCCAATATGTTCAGTGTGCAGTTACTGCCAGCAGCTCCCCATTGACAGAAATTATGCATGTATTCAATTGCACAGCGCTTTAGTAAGAGTGGGCTACATCAAGCAAAAGAATATGGTTTTATTATTTTTTGTAAATATAGGTAAATATCCCATAAAATCCATATCATTATATATTTAATTAATACATTTATAATGTATAAACTTTAGTTACAAATGAGATGTCAGCCCCTTGGAAATATGATAATAAATCAATATTTCTATTTATTTTGATAAAAACACGTACAATATATGAGCAATGAGACATATCTGAGTTAAAAAAAAACAAGAGATAAGGATAAGATCCTACCTTTTCCTATGGGGGCAGCCAGTCCATTAAGGAGCTGTGAGAGGGATTTGTTGGGCGACCCAGGAGATTCACATAGAGTTAGGGGTTCAGTGCCGAGGATATCAAACTTCCCGGCCTGGAGCCGGAACTTCTCCAGCTCTTTTGACAGGAGGTTGAACTGCTCACTCTGAGACCGACATTTTTCCTCCAGCTCGCGGACCTTGGCCTGATGGTGGTGAGGGAGGAGAGTCATCGAGAGAGGAGTTAGAGACAGAGAAAGAGAGAGAGACAGATAGAAGGAAAGACAGACAGGGGCAGGGAGAGAAAGGATGGGAAACAAAGGAAAACAACAAAAGACAAAATAAGGAAACCACAGGATGCAGGACGGAACATTCTGCACACAGAAATACTACACACACAGTACGGTAGGTACGTATATGATGCTATGCGTCTACTGTCTACACACTAATAGAACATGGAATAAGATTTACTTTAGGACTTATAACATGTGGATTGGCCATTGCAGAGAAAAAAAAACATGTTACAATGACTTGAAGACAGTATATAAATCGCATGCACAACTACAATTAATGCTAATAATACTGAAAATAAAAAACTTGCGTCTAGGCACTGTGCATACCCAAACTGCAGAGTGGCATAGAGGAGGAGGCTGATAATATTCTCAATTTTTCTTATTGTCAAGTAATTCCTTGAAAAGACCAAAACCAACAATAATTTAGTTCTACTAACAAATATTGTCTGTGTAGCCAAAGCCTGGTACTGTATATCTTATTCCTCTGTGCCGTAGAGCTCCATTGTTGTCCAAAAGCTATTAAAATCACACCAATGAGCCACACTGTTGCACTGGGTAACATGTTCCTCTATTATGATGAACATGGGCATTGTGGTTTAAGTCAATCCCACATACTGTCCAGTATCCTGCTGCTGTAAATACTCAGCTAAGCAATAAATCCATTATTTACTTCTGTTTGGGGAATGTTTCCTGAAGACTAAAGTGCCAAACTGGGGAATTCATTTTTGTTTGTTTTTACGGTAATGTGTATTTGCGACAATACAGAATATCTGTTTGGAAAGATGTACATTGGGGATTAATGGACTTGGGGGAAGTTAGAAAATACTGTTGGTAGTGGTCGTTTCATGGGATTTAGTAACAAAAATAAATGTATAAAATAACACCAGCTGTAAGCAGGAAACCTATTGCACAAACTAACACTGATAAACTGAACAGAATTGTTTGGGCAGGTATAATAGAAATTCCAGGTGCTATTGCACTATTTCTCAACTCACTTTTCAACCTGAAACTGGAACAATCTGAACCGCAAATGCTCTGGAGGACACTGAAGCTACCATGGAATTTTTGTTTAGCACTGCCCAACACACAGCAACGCCCCCTGCTAATACACTATGATATTCTGTCCATTTCATGCACACAGATTCTTGCTAGATATAACATGCTGTTAGCACACAGACTCAAAAGGAATTCCTGCATTTGTGAACTACAACAAGTAAATTAAAAGGTATTAGTTTTAATAGCATCATACAGTTCTCAGCTGTATGACAAGTACAGTTTGTAAAAAACATGCTGAATAACATGCAAAACTACAACAAAAAAAGGATCACATGTACCACTGTTTGGTATGTGATCCTTTGATAAGAACACAGTCTTATAAACTCAGAAATCACTAATATCTACTGTATGCATCAATATAATAGACATAATGAGTAATATTATGTAGATGAAAAACTGAAAAGCTAAAATATCTGCAATACACTAAGACTACCAGACATTGTGTTGCAATTTATTTTACCAATAAAATAGATTTTCTGCATTCATTTCTTGTAGTCTGATCTTTTTATTTGTTAACATCTAAAACACACACTTTTTAACACGTGTTTGGTCTTATGAAGTTAAATTTGCACACCTCAATGTGTTGATGGGCTTTGATTATGTGGGATTGAGGTCGGTCACTGAGGCCCCAGGCATTCCTCTTTAATTGAAGTCGATCCATATTCTGAATCTTTTCATCAATTGTTAAGCAAGTGTCGCTGAATTTTTCTTTATGATCAAGTCAGAAAGACCTCCAGTTTATGCTGTCAGTCATGTTCCAGACTTTCAAAAAGCTCTCTTTGATGGGAAATGTGAAACAGAGCTGAGTGGGTAGTAAAGCCCAAGAAAAGAAGCAGCCCTGAATATTTCTGAAAACCAAAGAGCAAAGAGCAGATCAGATCAGATTAGTTCTGGGCTGATGTATGCTTTATGTTTACCTTTTGAGTACAACCTGTATATTTATCGTGTTTATCATTAATACAAAACTTAGATAGTGATGAATAATTTTGTTTGTAATGTGCTGTTACCACCATACCTCCTGGGCCAAAGTAAACACAAGGGGTACTGTATACCCTTATTGACTATACTGGGAAACGTTAAAACTGTCAAGTAAATAAATAAAAACAATTCTGAAATACCTGCATGCTGTCCAAGTGGTTCTGTATAAGCATAAACAAACACCCATTCAGTAAAAAGAGATGTAGGAAAGAAATAAAGCACAATTACACATGGGATCACTCATACGCATCTTAAAAGCACAACTCTCCTGAACTTATGGTCTGCTTTGACACCCGCACATACACATCAACTTGTCACAATGCTAATAGTAAGAGATAATGGCTTTTTTTTTTTTTTAATGGATTTTATAGGTCTGTGACTGTTAGTTACAATGTATTCACCTTTCTGGAAAAAAGGGCTATTTACACAACTCTGATGTTAAGTTTAAATGCGTACCTCACAAGTCAATATATCAGTCAAATATTGTTAAAAGAAATCTTTATATTTAGCCCTAGATTCATATCATGAAACTAAAAAGTCAAAGAGCATACAAATGTAGGTAGTGCGGTCACAAAGAGCAGGAAATGGCTCTAGGTATACACAGGTCTGCCCCAGGGCTGACTAGTCCCTTATCCTGCAGCCGCAGCAACCACATAAGCACACACAGTCAACCCCCCC
>NC_045737.1:23554415-23594030 GCF_008692095.1 Etheostoma spectabile | reverse complement strand
CCCAAGAGTCCAGACGCTCACCTCTAACAGATGGACTGCGCCTTCATGTTCCTTTTTTGCCTCAACCTGAGCCTGGGAAATACAGGGTGCAGTGTTTCAGTTTACTTTCATTTATATTGCAATACTGCAGTTAAGTTTCAGTATTAAGCGCCAATGAAATGCTTTTACATACAGAATTGAAAGACCTCTTCATTCATTGGTGCTCAGGGTGAAAATGATTGAAAAGAAAGCCACCATGTCTACGTGAGACCACAATAAAGGATGAAAGTTATCTGTAGCGCATAGTCACATTGTACCCTTTCCAACAGTGCCTTGATTTGAACAATTCTAACTTAACCACAACCAGCTCAAGATACTGTGGCTATTTTTTCCACCATTTTCACCTTTTTATATTTTTGTGTTTTTTAAAGCTTGTTTAATTGTCACTATAGTAAATTATGCAACATGAAACAACATGTGCCCACAAGACAGTTAATATACTATAAAGGAAGCATTTGTCAGTTTACTACACTTACCTGTGAAGACACCTTGCCTGTGAGCATATAAACCTGAGATCTCAAACTGGGGGGGAGTCACATCTAGCCATAAAAGAATGTTTTTTTTTATTATTATTTTGTTTTTCCCCGATATAGAACATTTGGTAACACTTTATTTGGTATCCACATAAGAGTGACTGACATGAACACATGACATAGTCATGACACATGAACCCTAAGCCTGATCCTAACCATACCATAACTTGTCATGACAAAACCGAATGACACTTAGTAAAAGAAGCGTTATGTCATAAATGTTTATGACTTGTTAATATTGTTTATGACACGTTCATGACAGTGTCATGTCACTCTTATGTAGATACTTTCAAATAAAGTGAAACTGAACATTTTCTAGTAAGGCTCCTCCTCCAGTTATAGCACCATTTATAACAAAAACTGGTTCTTAAGTTGTATTGAAATTAATAGTTGACACATCCTTATTCATATTCTGATATCTGATGACTGTCTGTGGTATACAAAAACAAGTTGTCCTTTTATGGGGGGGGGGGGGGGGGGGGGGGGGGGGGGGGTATGTGTCAGTGTATTTCTTGACTCTGAGTAGTGACTCATAAAACGAAGAACTGTCTCACTTAAGCATAGGCCAACAGGACTCTTCACAGCACACCTGACAACCTAATGGCTCTGTCTTAACCTGAAAGGAAGTGATTTGACAGTTTAAAGAGAACGTGGAACAGAAAGAGAGAAAGAGAAAGTGGACAATTCTTTTTCAGTGCAACTGCTTCCTGAATCATCTACATCCAGAAATATGCCATTCACCAGGAATACAGGGTGTTCAAGTGCCCCCACTAGGACAGAACAACCTGGCCACTGGTCCTCAGGTAATTGGAGTTTGAGAATCCTTATCATCTATCTACACCGCAGATATCCCACACTCCGATACAAGCTACAATATATTGCAAAGCAGAAGTGTGACCCTGGCTATTATTTTAAAGATTATTTTGGGGTATTTTCGGCCTTTGGTTTATAGGAGAAGGAGAAGACATGGGGGGGGGGGGGACATGGGGAACAAAGGGCCACAAGTTGGAGTCAAACCTGTGGCTGCTGCATCGATTAAACCTCTGCATATGGGCGCACATTCTACCAGGTGAGCTCACCAGGCGCCCCTAGCTATTATTTATATAATGACTACTGTTTGAATGGCTGTTTAAGTTACTTCTAAGAAAAATGGCCTGGACTGAGGCTCTGTGTAAACAAACATAATAGTGAACACATTTTAAATTAAGGAGGCTAGTGCATTCAAAAGGAAAGAGGCTGGTGTATTATAGAAGCATTGAACTGTATAGAATCATAGCATAATGCATGCCATTTTTCTTATGAGAACTAGAAACATCTGTTTAGAAAAACTGTGTTCCACATGAATATGAGAGCATCTGTGGACTTTTATAAATCTACTTTGCAGGCAATTAATTTAGAAGAATGCAGAGAGCAGCCAGTGTCTGAAGGAAGATAAGGCAGTAATGAGCTTCTGTTAATGAAAGGGAAAAAAAGCTGAGAACTCTGCCTGTGAAAGGCTGACTGTGAAGTTAGAGCAACACTGCAGCAACAGCAACACTGGGATTACATACACACTGTTTCGAGAGAAGGCATTGGTGACGATTCCTATCACACTATCAGCAATCTCAGCCATTGCTGGGCTTGCATTGGCATTACGGTCAGCTCCAGTGCACAGAGGAGGAAGCCCGACCATCAAATGGCCTGGGCGAGCATTTCTGTTTAAGCAAGCCTATAAAAAGTGTCATATATACTTTGGGTTTTCAAGAATTGATTTGCTTGCTTGTAACAAACAAAGAGCAGTGCTCTTGAAATGTTGAGCACTCAGGGTTTGGAGAGTGATAAGACAGCTGAAGGATGGGGTTAAGAGGATGCTCTGGGAGAGCTCTAATAGTGCCAGTGATGAAAATGTTGAGTTGTGAGTGCTACAGCCTATAGAGATCTCTTTCCTTTGCTTTGCTCTGTTTAGTACGGTCCATGAGTAGACTTCCACCTTTGTTAAACTGTACCGGTGCTCATAAAAAAGCACTTTTGACTCATGATGCGGGCCAAGGCTGAGCAAACAAGAAAGCCCAAACCTGTAGTGATGTGAGTGTTGAGTAACCTGAGCTCCCTTACCTTCTGAAGAACTTCAATCTCCTGCTGCTTGGCATTGAGTACAGCCAAGGCCTGCTCATGCTCCAACTCTAGCTGCTGCCTCCGCTCTGCAGCCTCGCGCATATGCTGTCCGCAGGGGGTGCAGGGGTTGAGAGCCGGGAGTGAGGATTGGGAGGGATGAGGGGAGGGAGGAAGGGGGGAAGGAGCATAGAGAGGGCTGCTGTTAGTGGAACTAAAACCCAACGGCACTGAGCCAACACAAAATGCATCTCCAGTCTTCTACTCCACACTCAGAGACAACACAGGTGTTAACATGTGCACACACATTACACATACAGAGGCTGGTTAATTAACAGTGTACTGACCTTTAAACCCTTAAAAAACACAAAAGACATAAACTATGCCACAGCAAATGCCATGTGAGAACAGTTTACGTCAAATGATCTGCGGGAGAGATCAGATCAAATTGTGCACGAAAGGTGCTCATGGATGAGGACTAGAGATGCTTTGCTGTGTGAACAAAAAAAGAAACTAACATCAATCCACAGTCAGGTTTGCTGCCCCCTTTAGGTAACACAATACCTGTTCGAAGTCTGGTTACTGGTACTGTTTGAAAAGCTGTCCTCAGCGATGTTGTCTTTGCATGATCAATACAGGGTTTTACGTTACATGAAAAGGGTGAGCAAACTCCGTAGCGTGCTCACGTATCTGTGGTCATCCATAAGAACAAAAGAAGCCATACAATACAAGGGACTGAATGCTAGACTCTTCATAACACAATATGCCTGTGTCATCCAGTCACATCACTGCTCCCACTATAGGTGGACACTTTCAGGTGAAAGAAGCAAATGACTTTTCCATGCCAGTAAGAATCTAAGATAGGTAATGTCATCAAATGTGTAGGTGACATTATCATCATGAAGGGTGACCCGGTTTCCACGTCTCCTCTTTCTCCCCCTCCCGTCATCATAAAGCCAAACTCTTTGTCCTGCCTCATGCAAAATAACATTCCACAGTGCTGTGGTCGTGGCCAGGTGACCATTCGTACACCTGGTAAGCAGCCCACGGATAAAAGAGGGACATAAGCACAGCCACTGAGGTGGACAGAAAGCATTCAGAATGGGATTGAATAGGACTGCTCCCTAACAGATGGACATAGCAGTGATACCTTATAAATCTAGCAAGGGGAGAAGGGACGGGGAAGATGGGAAGGGGCGGGTCAAGGAGGGTAGGACTGCATGAAAGGGTGGAATAGGAAAGGAAAGAGGGGCAGTGTGCTCCAAGCTTCTACTCTTTCACAGCTCCTGGTCAGACCTCCCAACACGACACTGGAAGGCAACAGACATGTCAGGGACATTAGACAGTATAGCGGAAGATAACCAGATGGAGGCAGTGTAGCACAGGTTGGAGAAGGGGTACTGGCAAAGGGTTAGGCTCCATAAAACACCTGAATTAGGATCCCGGGATAGGCGGACTACTAGAACTAAAAATGCACACCGTACTGAGATGCGCTCAAGGCTTCCTCACCTTGAGCACCTGCTCTAGGTTCTCCAGTTTGCCTTGGAGCTGGTTCCTCTCCCACAGGGCTAAATCTCTCTCCTGCGTCACAGCACCAAGGGTCTCTTTGAGCTGGGCATACTCAAACTTCACCTGTGCAGACAGAACAAGCAATGAGCAAAGAGACTGAGTTTAAGAGTGTAGCTGTACTACAGTTCATCTCTTTATATGGGGTAAAACCAGGCAAAAATCATTGCATCATATTTTGTTTTCACACTGACCTAAACTGAGTTTTAGCCTCTTTAAGAATACTGGCTGGTTCATGTTTTTCTTTGCATAAATTAGAGTGATAATTATCTTTCTCCCCTAAAAAAAGGTTAACCATTATGGTTTCCTGGTCTAGATATTTTTCCTGCCCCCCTAAAGTTTAATGAGTCTCCAACCTCTTTGTTAGAAAGGGTCATAATGATGATGACAATAGGGATAGAAAATGATTAAATGGGTGAATATTGTGTCTAGTTACTCTTCTACTTTTCTTTATAATAAGTTGTTTTGGTACAGCTTAAGTGCAGGTGTCCTGCCTGTTTTTTTTTCTGCATGGCAAAATGAAAATTAGCCTGTGGAGTTTAATTGTAAATAGCAAAGGTATGTTTACAGTCAGACTCATCACCATTGGCTATTGGTCTGATAACGGTTTAGCCTCTAGGAGCAACTGCCAATAATTCAGGTGCCAAGACTTCCTCTTCCACGTGCACTTTAATTGTTTACAGTCTGAGTCAAAACATTTTGTTGGTGTTTTAAGTCCAGGCATCATTTTGGCTAATCTCTATAAACAGATTTCCATATGACTGCTAGTCGATTGGTTCTGAGATGGCCTTTCGGCCACTGTGTTCTGCCTCTTTTGTGCCCCACACAGGTGTTTTACCTGCATGCAACCAAAGCCATCTAAAATGTGATTGGTCAATACTACTCGGACTACAAAACAGTATAACAGTATATTATAATATATGAAAACTGTTTACATCCATGTTAGTTAATTTGCAGTCTGTTTCTTCCCTGCATTTGGCTGTTGCATTACCACTTTATTTGGCACACTTCTGCCACCTGACATTCAGCACAATAGTGTGAAACCATTAGCAGGAATCCTCGCACCACCTATGTGCGTATCCTTGACCCATCAAGTCATTGTAAATAGTCGTCAAAAAAACTACAGGGTACCTTTATGGGTGGCTCATAAACTGTCCACCATTACTCAACTATACCATGTTTCAAGAGCTTTACATTAAATGCATCATTGCAGACTATAAGAACTGTGTAATCACTACACGGTGGTGGTATGCAGATGCCAATGTAGCAAAATGACACATTTGCTAATGAGCAAATTTCCCCTGATTCACACTACGGAACTAAAGATGGAGGACAGAGTGTTAAAGAGTCATCATCTTACAAAAATAACCACTTGTTAGGTTGGGATTTTACAATTTATATAAGCCACTGTCAATTATTATTAAATACCGGTTATTTTAAATTGAATAATACAGCTAAATTAACCAGTGTCAATGGTATTCAAGCTCTTGAAGCAGCAGTGGCTCAATTAACGGTTTACCACTTGTTTCCTTTATTCTAGGGTGGACAAAATGTCAGGAAATGTCAGTAACACCATTCAGTGTGATCCCAATTTAAAAACACCACAAAGCTTCCCAACTGACTACAGAGTTGAATCAGTGCCTTTTTCATCAATGTGAACAAAAAACGAACGTAAAAAAACACTTCAAAAAGGTAGAGCTGTTGCTTTGGATTGAATTTAATTGTACGGCTGTTTCAATTTTTCTGGTTGTCACTGTTGATTTGAAGCACTATGCTGTAATAAAACATTTGCTTTAATGCCAGCTGAAACATTTGTAGCATTTAAAAACAGGCAGAAATGTGATGGGACCAAATGTGGGAGCTGGCTGGTTTTGATGATAAAAGCCTTTAAATATTATAATAATGCAAGAAAAACATAATTCACTGACTGCCATGGCTGTAGACCAAAACATTAATAGATTATTCACTCTTCATTGTTAACCAAGCACTAAGGATTCAATTGACTGAAGTAATTGCACATTATATTAACACTGTACATCAATTCAACACCAATAAGGTTTGTACTGCATTTATGAACAACATATGAAAAATGCAACTATTTCTATTTCTACATTTTCTTCATAATCGGTCTCCCACAGGACAGATGTATTGTTACTTAAGAGGCAGTATTTTTCAATCAGCTTTTTACAGGCCCCTTATCAGCCGCAAGATGACTTTCCTGTAGCCGTAATGTGGCAAGGCCCCTTCCTCAGAGCAGCCATGAATGACTAATGATTCCTTGAGGAGGGCGTTTCAACAAACACCAGCAAAGCAAAACACAAACAGAAACCAGTGAGTCTGCCTCTGAACCGCCCGCCACTACACAGCAAAAACTATCCGCATGGATAGAAGCGACTGTCAGACCTAATATAGACAGATCGAACGGCACTATATTGGATTCAGCAGAAGCAGGTCAATAGTCTATTATGGGTAGAGGGAGTTGCCTTTGTAGCCCCTCCTAGTTCATTCAGACACGATAGGGATCAGAACACCAGGGTGTAAGCGAGGGCTAATATCCGCACTGCCCTGCAGAGTGCTGCTCTCATATCCGTGAGTGTGATAACAGTTCAGGATAGCTGCTCCAAGAGCCACCCAAGTCTTGATAAGACATTAATAACCAGCATCCCACCCTTCTTCAACCCAACAACAACTACCTGCCAATCAGCTCCTTCAGGAAATTACCTTCCTGTCCACAGAGAGAGGCCTTGTGCCTTTTTTTGTCAGTCTTCTTTGTGTTATCAGCTCTAAATGCCTTTGAGGTCTTGGGGCTAAAAGGAAGGTGAGGGTTTTTTCATAGAACTGGAGGTTTGTTGCTTTCATTTTTATATGCTGAGAATCGGAAAAACTGCTCCATCTATCCAGCATCCTATTGTAGGTGCAGTTTTGGCTAAGTAATAGTGTGACCCAGAAAGTCATCTTAACATCAGTGTTAATGTAAAGACAAATGAGGCTGTGGCCTATGAAGAAACAAGATAGAATCTATAGCCATGTTTAGCAGCTCTGTGAGGCTGTGTTTAGGAACTGCACTGCTTTGTGAAAAATACTGATATAAGCATGCTAACATGCTCAAAATGACAATGCTAACATGCTGTTGTTTACCAGGTATTGATCACCATCTTAGAGAGTTAGCATGCTAACATTTGCTAATAAGCACAAAACACAAAGTAAGGCCGAGGATGACGGGAGTGTCATTAGTTTTGCAGGTATTATACGTTAAGGGATCAGAAAAGCTACTACAATTCATCCTGAGGGGAACATGAACATCTGTAGCACATTTCACAATTTGCACAATGCAATCCATCCAATAGTTGTCGGCACATGTCATTCAAAACCACTTGAGGGAAATAATCATTAGGATTTATCTTCTGGGAATGACGAATGTCTCTACCAAAATGTACGAACACTCATCCAATGGTTGTCTACATACATGGAGATAGATAAATAGATAGATAGATAGATAGATAGATAGATAGATAGATAGATAGATAGATAGATAGATAGATAGATAGATAGATATTTCATTAAAAAACTAAACATGTCAACCTCATAGTGGCATTACAGGGAATTCCAAAGTCACTAGGATTCACCCTCTGGCGACAATCAATGTCAATCCACCCATTAGATGATAAAAGATGATATTTTAGACTAGACAAAAGTGGTTGGCCAACCGCCAGCAGACAGACAGACAGACTGACATTGACATTCAAAAATCCACGCCGCCAGCTAAAATCAAGTTTTACTGTAGGTGTGCTCACAAGACAGTGATGAGCTTATAATCATTACACATCTAAATGGAGCAGCACTGAGATGTAAACAGTATCAAGCCAAAACTAAGGGCTTTTCACCTCTTACCTTTTCATACTCAGATGTCTTGTGGCTATTGTTGAAGAACTGGAGGTTCAAATGTTTGTTCTCCTGGAGGAAATCTTCAAGCTCATTCTCCTAGACGAAAGAGGCAGAAAGAAAACAGTGTTTAGAACCCCAGAAATTCACAATGATTAAACCAGAGCACAGCACTCTAAGCCAGCGTGTTGTTAGCGATAGCCCATGCATTATTCATCTTGAGGTTCTCTACGTTCTAGCAGCTGCCATTTTAGCCACTAAAGTGAAACAATAATAATAGTGTCATAATAATAGCTTTTATGTCAATGTCTTAAACATACTTGAATAGATGTAAAAGGAAACCAAGAAAATGTTCTTCTTCACCGCTCTCTGTGAGTGGATGTAAATTAAACATGCATTTTCTGATACCCTCCTAACCACACACACACACACACACACACACACACATACACACACACAAACACAGCCTCTTCTCCCCACTCACTTGAGCTTGCTGAGCTGAGGGTAAAAAAAAACCTTCAGCGCAGAGAAAGAAAACTTAATTACATTCAATCAACAGTCATGAGGCGTGCCGTGTATGCAATTTATAGTGTCAACTGGAGAGTTCGCTGAGATGTGCAATTCACTGTGGCTACAGCAGCATGTAGGCCAAGTGTCGTGCTTGTCAGGAGCTGAGAAACCTACTGGCTCATGCATGATACGTTTACTGTAGAAACAGTGCTTCTTAATGGCTAGTCTGCTCCTTTCTCCTTACAGTATGTTTTACCTATGAAGGATGTTTCAGGAGCAAATTGAGACAGGAGTTACCATTACAAAACAAACATGCATGCAAGTGTCATTTGCTTTAGTGATGTTCATAAAGCATTGTAAAACATCTGCGTGGTCTGGTAAATGTACACCAAAAACATTTTATACACGTCACAGTAGGAGAATTGCAGGCGTAAATAATGAAACAAAGGACGGCTGTATAACATTTATCTGGGTCCTGGTATCGAGCATGCTGGCTCACTGTCATATGGGAATACAACAGAGCCATCGTTAACATTATTAGTATCACCTGTGCTTTTCCTACTATGACAAGTCCAAATGTTGGCTGTGATGAAAGCCTTTCGTTCGTGATAACTCAGATGCCCATTTAGACTTGTTGATGACTGATTGAAGACTGCTACCAGGTGGTGTATGTATACGTCGAGTATATTAGGCTGTATCTGATACCAGACCAAGTGAGGTAAGCTCAATATACAGTTATCCTTTTTCTACAGAATTATAAGGTATGATAACCAAATTTCAAAAAGAACATTGTATCTACAGTAGATAAAGCATTGTTAAATTGGTATATGTTTGGACATTGCTATTAGTTTTTTCATGATAATGTAAGACTATAACTAGCACTGTGAATTGGGGAAATCTATCAACATCAATTTAGCACAAAAAGCACAGAGGATTTGGCATATTTTTTATGGGTGCAAGCCACATACTCAGCTCTGCTGCTCATCCCACAAATGCATGTTCCTTACAAATGAGACAGCATTTGAAAGAGAACTAAACAGACTTTCCAACGGTATAAGATTTATTGCCAACAAGCATTGTTACCACAGAGAAATAATCTACCAAACACAAATGTTTGGTAGATACATTTTTGTGCTAAGTTATAATT
The DNA here is from genome assembly GCF_008692095.1 of Etheostoma spectabile. Taxonomy (NCBI): domain Eukaryota; kingdom Metazoa; phylum Chordata; class Actinopteri; order Perciformes; family Percidae; genus Etheostoma; species Etheostoma spectabile. The sequence goes on along the minus strand of NC_045737.1, from coordinate 23,584,262 downwards.
TACTAATGCATATACTATACTGTAATGTCAGGAGTGTAATAGCTTTTACTATTCTGGCCTGTGCACAAATTACATGTATGAATGAAGGAACTGTTTTATTTGTAATGGATGGATTATTTGGGGGGATTGTGAAAGACAACAAAAACATGCATCAAATCATGTATCATTATACAGTATAGCTATGACCCACAAACTACATTTTCCTGCTACACTATTATTACTACGAACTGCTATTACTACTCACTACTTCTAATAATAGTAACATTAATAATCATAGACATGTACTGTGTGTACACAACTACAGTGTATATCCTGTACATAGCACACCACTGAGAAAAAATACTGTCAAGGACAAGCAGTGATAAGTAAACAACAGCCTGAAGACAGCAGAAAAGTCACATCTGAGATCTGCTGCTTTTTCCATTAATTTAAATTCTGTCACGTTCCCAAAAATGATTGGCATTTGAACCTACATCAATTGTGTCCAGTCAATTTTAATGCTTCCCGTACAAGCATCAGATTGCATTGGCATTCCTATTCATGCATTGATCCATCAATTGGGAGCTAATGTGGACTGGCTAGGCCTTCAGGTGTTCATTCTGAAGGACAAACAGCTACTGAAAAAAACAAACAGAGAGCTCACATTTTACTGTATGCACGCTGATTAACACAGTGGACTGAGATACTGAAATTAAAGCTTGTTGTTGATTTAAGCATTTCAGCGTAGACTGCCGTGCTCACTTAAAAGCCTTTTTGGAAATAAGAAGCGACAGCACAGCACACACATAGTGATGCAAACCAAATTGTCTTGAATACAGACAATCAGCTGGTTCTTTGTCCTGTATTGTTGACGTGTTAACGCTTTAAAGAGATCAGTATACGTCATAATCCCTTGACAAGACACATTTTTTATAGAGAGTGTGTGAGCCTAGTGATGAAGAGAATCCCATGCAGAATATATCATGGCCTACAGTATATTGAGCTGCCTCCAACATTATTCAGCTGAGGTTTTCTGCTGAGCTGTGATTTGCCATTTGAGATTTGCTTTGAATAAGAACACCAATGTACACATAAAATGTACTACACTGCATAAATTCTTTTTGATTAATTATTTTTTGTAATATATATATATATAAAAAAACAATTAAAAATTAATATCTCCATGACATAAACGATACAAAAAAGTTATTATCGTAATTACTGTAATATACTTTTTGCAATTTGCAATGTTAGAAAAATACAATATAGTGTAGTAAGCAAACAGACAAAAGAACACAAAAAATATATTTATATATAATAATATTGTGTAGATATCAACAGGGAATTCTTTTAGATGTGTTCTATTCATTCTTGACAGGCCAGGATATAGTTTCATCAATAATGCACTATGGAACAATAGTATTAGGCCTGAGGCAGAGTAGCTGAGTCGCTCCTATGTTTGAAAGCAGTGCATGAGGCAGTCATATGTCCTGTCCAGACATGATCTGATTCAGCCTGGTGTACCAGAGCTGTGTGTTTAATTTCGACATGTCTGACCAATGAATCAACTCTGCCATTTAACACAGGAGCAAAGCAAACATTCCACCCACTTACTCTCTGCTCTGTAGACTCTGTTTAAACAGCCTCATTTGCTCTTGTTCAGTATAGACGACATCCAATATCACTATTGTACTAATAATCAGCTACACCTTTTCATCCTGACTCTTACTGTATTTCTTTATCCAGACCATCTGCTCTGAACCATGCCCTCCTGACTACTGGCTGCTTGTTGCATTGATAACATTAAGTAATGTTGCTCGCAAAACAATGTCTGGAAAATTATTTTAATGAATACATGGAGATGTGAGAAATGTGCACTATTTCAGAACACAGGACCTTCTTCTGTATTTCATGTTCCTGTCCCAGACACATCTGACCCATAATCAGAGTGAACATTCTTGCTCATCACTCAAACATTGAATGCATGCTAAAATATTTGTTTTAATGGTTTGTCTGAAATGGTTAGCTTATAGACCTTATAATGTGATCGGCTATTTGACAATATGAGTGTGCTAAGCTGTCTTTTCTCCATTTTAACTTCATTTTACAGAGGTGAGACAGACAGTGATGCAGAGCGCACAGAGGGAGGACATATAAAGAGGTGGGAGATAGAGAGAGGAGATGACGAAAGAGGAGTTAGAGAGTGAAGAGAGGTAAGACAAACATCAAAAATGAAGAAACAGAGACAGGACAATTCGAGAGAGAAGGAACAGAGAAAGGAGAGACGAGAAACTGAGGACGAAGAAACAGAGGAGAAGCTGCGCGGTTATGGAAAGCTTGTTTCATGTAGACGCGCTGACAGTTTTGTTAGCATCGCTTAGAATTCCTCAAAACAGCGACAGAAACTATGCACTATAGCTTTACGCTTTCTTTAAAATAGTGTCAAAATCTCATCCCTTCTCATTCTCGTGAACCCAATCTTGTGTCTTGTCTCGTAAGTGGTATGTCACTCCACTAATTTGTAGGAATGCATTTTGTTTTTTTTACCTTGAATTTTTCTCCATGTGAAACAAATCCGAAGCAAGGGGGAAACGCTCCAAGTTTACAAACTCATCAACTGATTCGGACCAGAACAAGTGGACGTATATTGACTGTGCATAACTGCTCCGTAGGATTTGATTGCAGCCCGTTTTGCGGCTGCATGCTGCATCCCTCTTGCTCAATACTCGACCAATTTGAAAAAGAAAAATCCACATTAGTCACATGGAAAAATAGGATCCTGGTCCAAAAATACCGGAGATCCCCTTTAGTCCTGACACATCATGGTACATAAACAAACCAGATACATACAGTAAAATACCATCTCAAAGATCTGAATTTCCTGTAAAGTGTAAAATGCAAGCACAAAAATCTTGACATTGATTTCTGTTTTTTTGCTTTTGCACATACAATGCATGCCATGTGTCCAAGCAACAAGAACTGCCAATTCTGCCTTTGGCAGAAGGTGTTTGTGCTTACAAACAGCTCATAAAGAAAGGTCAGCAAACCTAACAAAGACAGACATTTCACATTCCATTCCTTGGACTTGTTAAGTCTGCTGTCTGCCTCGGAGTTAATCTTCAATTAGCACTGATACACATTCTGGCAACGCTAACACAGGTAATTGTCTCCATGGTAACGGGCCTTAAATGCTAGGCATTATTCCTCTGATGTTCTGTAGCTATATTCTCGATACCCAGGAAGGTTGAGGTTCCCGATACATATGCCAGTGTTTGCTGTCAGTCACACACTCAGTTATTATATATATACACGACGGCTGAACTCACTATGAAGAGACATGGCATTAACGGCAGCTGGAATTACAAAGTCTTGAAAAATAAACGTGTGTATATACCTGTATATGCTGTCAGTGTCATTGTAAATAGACTGTTAAAAATCTACTAGCAGAGGAGCTGCAACTGAATCCCTAACAGCAGCACCTAATTCTGTCCTTGCACTCTTTACTTTACCCTGAGAAGGAGGAAAAACAGAGGACAGACAGAGAGGCAAGCCAGTTAAGACCAAACAGGGAGTGACATTACTGTCAACTCGCCATCCCCTCACAGTGTTCATTGGCCTTGTCTGTGTTTGTGTCTCTGTTCCCGGAGCTCAGCGCGGAGGGAGATAAGAGCTGTGCTGCAGTCTGTGGAGACCAGTCTGCCATTTCTGCACGCTATTTGGGGACAGTTTGTCCTTTGGGTAGCTTCCCCTCCAGACTCAGCAGGCAGACAATAGTTGAGGAGGGAAGTGCTGCTATGGGCTGGGAACGTGGGTAGCAAAGAAAACAGTCCTAATGGAGTGTTTATTTGGGGCAGGGAGCCACACACAAAGACAGCTCATCTAAAGACGAGGGCTTGGGGGCATGAGGGGAATTAATTAAAATAGTCTCGGACCAAACCTGGCCATTTAAATTACTGCTGAATCTCTCCAGCTCCTGCCTTTCATAGTAAAAAACTCGCTCCAGGCCATCTGCTCTACTCTGCGCCTACTTATGCTTCTACAGGTTACAAAAAGTGTATCAGTGGTATGTAGTGCTAAAAATCCCAACTCACAAAGCAGCTCGTATGTCAGTCATACAACTCCCTGTGTTGTTTTTTCCCAAACCGTCGGCTAAAAAATGTCTACACTTACACATCCTCTAGAAATTCTAGTGAATTTAACTGACATTAAACTCAACATTTTGCTGCAGAGCCCATGGGGACCCCACTTTGACTACTGGAACATCATAGCAGTAAGATGTCTTTCTCTCTCAGAATAAACTAAACAGAAGATGAGCAAGGCTTTCCATCTTGGTATAACAAAATAAAACGTGAGCGTAGTTGTTCTGCTTAGTGGGGCTCGGTTAACTGTAATGGTAAAACCCCTCCGACCAGAACCACTTAATCTTTATTTGTGATTTACAACTCTGATGTCCTCCTGCTGTGAGGGACTGATAGAGTTTTATTTGAGGTACAGTACTACTCCTTACTAAAATAAACACAACATAGCAACGTTAATAACTGCCACTGCTGGTCAATGGTTACTTCAGTTTTAAGTTTTACTTCTTCCTACTCCTTTTCGCACATGTAATAGAGGGATGTTAAAGAAGGATACTTTGTTTGTTATGTTTCTCTCCAAAAAATTTTTGTTTTATTATTTCTTTTTATTATTATTTTTATTTTTATACACTTTCTCTTGCATGATCGAAATAAAGATATCAATCAATCAATCAATCAATCAGAATACATGGCATTTCGCCTGGCTCCAACTGAAAATCCTCCACTCCCCAGCACCACCAAACAATAAAAGTCAAATGCACACAATTGTATTTGACCTGTATACATTGCATCATTTCAGGCAAACCATACTCTTTGTAACACAAACGCCAGCACAGCCACAGTGTTTAACTGATGGCTATGGGACACTAGTAGTCAATTGGTCTTCAGCACTTCACCTCAGTCCATCATGAACTCTGCAAATGATGAAAGCATAAATTCAACTTGTTGCAGCTATTCATACTTTGGCCATGCATCATTTAAACCAGTTTCTAGTCTTCTTCTTTTCTTTATTGATGTATCTGTTATGGGGCATCACTGCAGCCCTCTGTAGTTACAAAAAAAACTCAACAGGGTACCAAGCAGCATGCTAGTTGGTCAGTGTACAGTTCAGATAATTAACATCACATCAACATGTGAGGTGACATGGCTAACCACTGGGCCATTCACGACATCAAAAGAAACATGACATATATATGTATGACTTGATTGTAACATTGATTTGGACTAAGTTGAGCATATGAGCAATCCTGAGCAAAGAAGAATAACATAAATTTGAATAATGCATAGCTAAAATGTCCAGATAATACATGTAAAAAAGAAGCGTTTTGTTTTGTTTTCTGCTCTCAGCAGGTTCCCTCCACCCAACCTTGTTTTTTTCCTTCTCTTTGCCTTTTGTCCTTAGTCAATATGACACTCCATCGGAAAGGATGACATTTCTGGGGCACTGTGAGAAAATGTCCTTCAAAAGGCACCATATGACAATGCAAGACTTGTGTAACATATCTCTGACCTTTTACAGTGGTCCCCATTACTGGAAAACTACACAGGGTGCTGTGCACTGCTCAATACCTAAATAACAGCAGGGTTGTAAAAAGCTCCATAAGCTAATGTGTATAAAAAAGAAAGAAACCAATAAATGCACAGCCTGAAGATAGTAGTGATGTACACAGCGGTATCCTTATACATCATATCACTATACACTGTTTAATTCTGTTTGTGTATGATCACACACTGCAAACACTTACTGCTGCAAAGAGTATCTCTCATTCTCAAATGTATTCCCCATGCAAACAAAACCAAACCCACAGAACCTGCAACTTGCAGTTAACCGCTCCCATTTTTCAATTTCAGTCATCATTGCCTGAGAATTAAGCTATCATTACAGTAGACCCGCCACTCTTTTTCTCAAGGGACATTTGTATGTGATGATAGCAGGCAAGGTTCTCAGGTACAAATCAATTTCAGCCTCTGTTCCCCTATTGCTCAGAGGCCAGAGTATATTTTTGGAGCACTTACCAAAGTCTGACATGTTTGGTTCTTTTTCTTCACCTCTGCTTCAAGTGCTTCACACTCCTTTCTTCTGGTGCTGATCTCAGTCTCCTGGGGAGGGAAAAAACAATCTGAGGACAGCTGCTATGGTTTGTCGGGAACAGAAGCCTCCTGAAAGAACTCAGTGAAACTAGGAAGGGAAAGAGGAAGGGAGCAAGAGCATTTCATTATTCAGCTGTATTTAGGTGTGTGAGTGTATGTGTGTGCAATCATGTGTATATGGACTGCAAACTGGTAAACAGGTGGTTGGAGTGATTCTGAGTTTCAAATGTTGATGACGTAGAGTGTGGTCCTCTAGGAATAATCTGTTGAAAAGTATCAAACCAAAATCTGTTTAAAAGCCTAAACTTAATTTATTTTTATTTATAGTGTTATTTATTTATCTCAAACAATCAACAATGTTGCAAGACAAAACAAGAACATCCAAAACCTCAAAGTAAAACACAAACAATCAGAATTTTACATTAAATGAAATTAAAAATATAAAAAGCATTATTTTGAGAAGGAGCAGGTGGAAACAAATAGCTTATTTGGTTCTGCCGCTATTTCACAAAATAATTTTACTACAAAGTAAGTAGATATGCAAATACAGCATACAATTTTTCATAACTTACAACAATACCTTTGCATTACAATTCTGTCCTATGTTTCGGTCTGTTCTTTTCTGTATTGATCAAGTAATGTTTTCTTCAATCTATTTTTGAACTGAATGATATTATGGCTCTGTTTGATGTCATTGTTCAGTCCATTCCATAGGGCTTTGGCTTGTCATACAGTGGGAAATGAAGACAGAGTCTACAGCCTGGCTGGCCCTTCTGTGAGCTTGTACTTAGGTTCAGAGGTGCTAAAACTAAAACATCAGCATGCTAACATGCTCACAATGCTAACTGGCGGATGTTTAGCAAGAATATTGTTTACCACGTTCAACATCTTAGTTAAGCTAAATCAAATTGGATTTCTTAAGCAAATAACAACATCTGCAACTACAGGTTTCCCTGACATTAGCATTTAGCTACATGTAGCAAGGTATGTAAGAACACTGGAGTAGCGTGCCTGGAGCAGATAACCATATATTGAAAACCGGGCCAGTATGACGTCATACTGAGCCGAGAATAGAAAAAAACAGAGCATTCAGAACAGTGTGAAATCTGAGGTTTTTCTTTGCTCACATGGATTTCTTTTACATATGTTAACCTATGTTGAACTTTGTCCTCATTTAATATGAATATCCTGCATTGTAACATAGATATGACGGATAATACAAAAAAGCATTTTAAGTCTCCTTTAATTAATTAAGCGGAAAAGATTAATAATTAATTAACTTTAGTCAATAATTGTGTGCTTCAAATATTTTCTTTGGGTCTTTGTTGCCTTTCTATTTTTCAGCTTGATTAGACAATTATAATAGAGTTTAATGTCCATCAAAAATAGGGTAAAGTTTGGTTTTCTAATGGTCCATATTGAGTCTGAAGCTTTTCTTCACAGCCGCCATGTCTACCTGTCTACACAAAGCAAAGGTGTTGCTAATGACATTAACGACAGCTCTGTTCCATGTTTCAAGAAAACTCCACAGGGCACCGTTGACTACACCCTGCGCCTTTTCTGCTGTAACATGTCAAAAAGCTAACTCTCTTAAAAGGTCTATTCCTTCTCCCATGTGAATTAGATATAGCAGTATGTTTTATTACAGTATGTCTGGACATACACAGAAAACTAATGCCTGTTATGCTTACATCAAGCAGCCATTTAACTAAGGGGCCAACTTAATAACTCATTGTGATGAATGATGTGATGAAAAAGATTAAAATACCCAAAAAATTAAGCTACAACTCTGTCTTTTCCCATGGTTTATACACTTTTTTAGTTGTTGAGACTATTTCCTTTTTCCCCAAAAGAGGTCACTTATTTGTCATAGCAGGAAAACACAGGTGTAACTAATAACCTTAACAATAGCTCTGTTCCAGTAAGCCAGCATTTGCACTAGCAGAGCCCTGTCACTGATACTTCTGAATGTAAGGAAAGCAGTCTTAATGTTATTAATTACACTTGTGCTTATTCTGCTGTAACATGTCAAAAAGCCTACTCTTAAAAGGTTGATTCTGTCTCCCATGTTAATTAGGTATAAACTTAGAAATGAATTAGACTTAAACCGACTTTACCGTCATTCAACTGCACATTCACAAATACATACAGTTGAGCGAGATTTTGTTGCAAGGCTCCGAAAAAGGGGAAGAAACAGAAGACAAGTAAAAAGAGAAACAGTATAAATAAAAGTATGTGCAATATAAAAAATATATATTATTATTATATAATTATTATTATAAGACAATTATGACTAGTGCAAATATAAATTCATAATATAAATTTAAAGTTACATAAATGCAAATAGGGTTCACAGTGTCCATGTTAAGTGACTAGTGCCATGTGTGTGTGAGGGGGGATTATTGGGAGTTCAGCAGTCTTATGACGTGGGGGATGAAGCTGTTGTGGAACCTGGTTGTTTTGCATTTGAAGCTGCTGAACCTTTTGCCAGAGGGCAGAAGGGAGAACAGTCCATGGTTGGTGTGGGAGGGGTCCTTAGGGATTGACTGAGCCCTGGTCAGGCAGCATCTGTGAGCAGTGTCATGGATGGAAGGAAGTGCTGTCCCAATGATTTTCTCCGCTGTCCTCACCCCTCTCTCTACACGTTTCCAGTCTGAGGCGGTGAAGGCCCAGAGATGCAGCTCTGTTTATGTTTAAATGTTAATGCACAGGTGCTACTGTAAGTATATTCTGTCTCCCATGTAAATGAATATGAATAAACAAACTGAAACTAAAATAATTAAATATGTTTGCACATGTACTGTAGTCAAATTGTATTAATATGAGGTTCAACCAGTGCCTACTGTAGCTGACACCTAATATTCCCTCCTGATGTTTTTGAATGCCTGTTATGTAACCATCAAGCAGCTGTTTAATTGGGCTGACAGCTGAATGCTGCGTTAGCTAGAATGACAATGAAAAGAAGTTGAGCTTTCTTCACAATGTGTGATTAGAGCCAAAACATGACTCAAGTCTGCCACAGTTTCCACGGAGGATGACTTGTTAGTCTATCAGCTTTCTTCAGAGAATTCATCACCACTGGCTTCTCAGTAGGAGCACAAGGGTGACAGCTAGAAATGGGATATCCTCTTCAAGCTGATTGGGTGTTCTGCCCTGCTCTGGAGATGCCAGATCTGTCTGTCACTCCACTCTAATCAGAAAGTTACATTTCTGGCAAGCTGGGATGCATTCATTAGTCAAGGGTATACATATTAAACCAGAAAATATGCACATTCTTTATGGGCATTCATTTGCAATGCATAGCCAACTATTGCACTGCTCTAACAGTATAAAATACATTAAAGTGTTACATCACCCTTTAGTTTCTGTGTTTATCAGCAGACTGAGCTCTCCATCAGTGTATGAGAAACAGTCTTGCTATGGATGGGAGTGAAAGTGCAGCTGGATGTTCCAAGATTAGCGTATAGAATTAAACAGGATTTTATCTGTGTCAGTGTGTGCAACTACTACCATACACACACACACACACACACACACACACACACACACTCTGGTTGCATGGCGCCACGTGTCCATCAGCAAGACTAAAATAAGCACCAGAGGAGGCACCAGAAGCCCACAGCGTACAATAGTACAATACATGTTGCATGTGAGAATGCACTTCATCACAGAAAACGCTCACAGCTTGGTTTGACTTTGAATATACACTGGAATCCGTTAAAATGGAAGACATCAGCATGTGATGTCTGATAATATTCAATTAGACAGTGAACAATAAGGTCAGAGAGCAGAACGAACGGAAGAATGAGGAAAAAGCTTTGACCCTTCCGAGATCAGTAACCTTGTGGTGTTTCACCCCAGGCAAGGGACAGTTGGTATGATTCAATATTTGACCCCTTATCTGTTGAAGCTGGTGAAACAGGGATCCTGTATGTTAGCATGCACTCTAGTATTTCCAGCCTTTTGAGGACCAAAACCCTTTCATGGACAGTACGGGTGATGGTGTCCTCTGAAGTGAGTATTTCATGATTAAATGTCTAATTAGGATGAAGAGTTCAGCTGGATCTAAAGTTTTGGTTTTAGAATTAAAATGATGTTCAATGTTTTTTTTTTTTTTTTTTTTAAATCAAAACTGCTTTCTGTTTGGGATTTGTTTAAAGTTAGGGTAAGAGTTAGGGTTAAGAATTACATATATGGGGCGGCCTCTAGCTCACGCAGTAAGAGCATTCGCCCAATGTTGGCTAAGTCCTCCAGCGGCCCGGGTTCAAATCCAACCTGCGGCTCTTTGCTGTGTGTCATCCCCTCTCTCCCACTGTCACTAAAAAAAAAAACGGAAAAAAAAAGAAAAAGAATGATGTAAATAAAACAGGAATGTGGTGTAGTCCCACTCCACGTGAAATAAATAGTTGTGACTGGCCCGTCCAGGTTCTGTTTGGTTGAAAATCTGCCTGAACGGGAGGGGGGCCAGTTGTATCTGCCAGAGAAAATGAAACGGCAGATTTGTACGGTTCCAGGCTAGTTTGTAACTGTAGATTATATAGGATTCCTAACACCTAAAACTATACAGTTGTTACCTACAGTCAACAGAATCACACACACAAGATGAATGAAATGTTGAAAGGAGTAAAAAAGATTGGACGTGTTCAAAAAAGTACATATATGTATAATATACGCTGGTATGACTGATTTCCTTTAAATGAATCACACAGAGCCCCTGTGGACAGCTTGCCATCTCCCATATGTGCTGGTATCTTATGTGTAGAGTTATCAGAACCAGAAAGCTTTAATACACAAAATGGATATTTCACTCACACACTTGCAGACACTCAAACATAGCTCTTAGGCTTGCTAAGGCCCATTTCTTTGGAGCACATTTGCCAATGTTCAATTAAAAATCCCTCTGATAAAAGATTCAAATGGCTGCCATTGTGAGTAATGAGCTCCTGTTTAAGTGAAGAGGCGTTTACTGCACAGTAGATGAAGACAGATGAGAAAGACCATCCCCTCAGGCTGGATATAGCATTCGTGCCTCAGTGGCACTAATTCAAATGCATGCGCAAGAGAGGTGCATCTACAGCGATGTACAATACCTCCATGTCTGTTATGTACTACAGTATAAGCAGCATGAATTTCACATTCTGCTTTATGGCAAAAGATCTTTTAAAAGAAATATATTGATAACTTTGTTTCAGGTTAGTGTAAAAGATCTCCAAAAAAAGGTTATGGTTTGGTTTTAGGTCAAGTACAAAAGTACTGTAGGATAATGTCAACTATTTCTTACAGAATCTTTGGTAATTAATTACTAAGCCAATAAAGAGAAAATAAATCAACCACAATTTTGATGAGTGATTGATCAATCATCATTCATCATGCAAAAATTCCAAAATATTGGTTGGACAAAATGAAGGCGTCACCTTGGGCTCAGGGAACTTACAAGGCACAATTGTCTTGTTATTTCTTAACATTCTATAGAAAAAAAGGGGAACAAAGCATTGACAATTAATCAATAATGAACCATAAGCCCTGAACATTTCACTGATCATACTTCACTCTTCCATTTCCCTTTTCTATTGTTTAGCAAACAAGACTTATTGCAATTAAATAAGACCAAAACAATCCATCTAGTGCCATTATCGCGCCAATACGGAGCCCCCTGGGGTCAGCTGAGAAAATAAAACTAAACCGTGAGCAGAGAATAAATATCTGTTCCCTCGGTTTTATAAACTGTTTTTACGAACCATCTATTAACTACAACACCAACACAAAAATATTTATTAATTCAATGTATGTATTGTCTCCAAAATTATGTATTAAACTAGCAGGAGGTTAGCTATATTTGAGGTAAATTTAGAGTCACTACCTCATTAAATCATTTAATTAATACATGGTTTTGTGTCGGTGTTGTAGTTTGTAGACGATCCCTAAGCCCTCGTCTTTCGACCGTCTCACCGCCAGCTGCTCGGCGAGGTGATTGCTCCGCGTTGGAGGACGACTTGTTTTGATGAAAATTAGTTTGTAGCTCGTAACCTTACTACGTTAGCAAAGATGCGTCACTTGTGAGTTAATAACATTTTGCTATAGAGTAATTGATCCTGGAAGTTTGAATCACGTTTATAAAACCGAGGGCACGGATTTTGAATCCGTGCGAACAGTTTATAAAACAGAGGGAACAGATTTTTATTCTGTGCGCTTGGTTTAGTTTTTTTTTTCTCTCAGCTGACAGGAGGGGGGTATGTCAACATTATGATTTGTGTCATACTTTGTTTTATGAACAAACCTGCAAAATAAGTGACATAATCAACCTCAGCTGTAATTTGTTAGTGAATGGTAACTTAGATGGTGAACATGATAACTATTGCCATGTTAACATTAGCATTGTCATTGTGAGCAATGTTAGCTTAAAACCTCGGCAAGTCTTGACAAAAAAACAACAACCATTATGTACATCTACAAGTGGCTATTTGCTCCAAGTCCCCCCCCCCCCACACACACACACACACCTCTTTCCTTTAACAAATAAACTCACAAAACATACCTGAAAATCGGACTTGACTACTAATTATCCTTTACCATACATAAGCCAATGTAAGCCAATGTTTTGCAAAAGAAAGCAACTAAAAACAGCCGAGCCTCAGCTGTGAGCCCTGATTATAGCCGTCTTGGTGTTTAGCACCATGGAGAGTTCCCTTGGGACAACAACAGATCATGTGCTGTGTACATATGGTTTACTTCAACTTTTTCTGTTGCTGCTGACTCTCCACTGTGAGTTCAATGCACAACAACATCTTGATGAAAGTAGATGGACAGGGCGCCCAGATAGCTCAGTTGGTAGAGCAGGCGCCCATATACAAAGGTTAAGTTCTCCAAGCAGCAGGCCCGAGTTCAACTCCCACCAGCGGCCCTTTGCTGCATGTCCTTCCTCCCTCTCCCTCCCCTTTCATATATTCAGCTGTCCTGTCAAATGAAGGCCAAAAATGCCAAAAAAAATAATCTTAGAAAAAGAAATGAGGTGCACATACTACAGTATCATTTCTGCAATGACTAATTAACATGGAAGGCTTTCCCCATCCTATTCTCAGCATTCCGTCTTCTGATCTTTTGTAGTTGGGAAAGTTCTGTGTATAATCTCTAGCGAGCAGGGGTAACCTCATTACTCTCTCTCTTTCTCTCTCATCCCTTGTTGCGTTGAATATGTATGATGCGTAATGATGGGTAATAATCCTGCCTATGGCTGAGCAAAAACTCTGCTAACGTTTTCTACCAAGGGTTGATTCCATGCAAACAGCAGATATCTGATGGACATATCAAATATAGACAGACATGCACAGGAGTAAGACTTCTTCCAGGATACGTTTTAAAGAAGCCTCTGCTCTTCTTGACAAATCTTGTTGGTTAACTTCACATCTAATAATGCTGCAATGTGTTACAACTCAGCTGAGCTACATTATAATAAAACTGATGGCCACTCTAAAGATAAAGCACTTGACTTTTCACTGGGAGTAGTTATGTTCAGAAACAAACAGTACATCACCTCTAACTTTGGCACATACCGTAATCTTTGCAGCCAATGTCTTGCCTCTCAAAATGTCAGTGGTGTTCCCTGAGATACAGTATATATATATATATTTATATATATATATATATATATATATATATATATATAGGACAGCAAGCACTTGTGATATCAAATCATTTCAAATGGCAGAGTAAGTTACATAACCCTTACAGCTTAAGTCTGTGTGTGCAGGCACAGATGCTTGCACTCCACTAATACTGTACTCGCCTGCAAGTGTGTATCTGTGTGTGTGTGTGTGTGTGTGTGTGTGTGTGTGTGTGTGTGTGTGTGTGTGTGTGTGCGTGTGTGTATGCACAGCAACATGAAGACTGACTGCTGAATCACATGTACAGAAAAAAACAATTGTAAATCCCTGAGGTCAACAAGTACACACATTCGTACACACAAACACACACACACCAAAATAAATGACAAATGGAGCATAGAGGAAAGAATAAAGAGTAAGGTGAGGAGAAAAAAGAGGGATAGTAAATGAACATATAATCATGAGAGAGATATGTAAAAGCAACAAGGCCTGGATATGAATGCAAATGAAAAAGAGGGGAGAATGGGCAAAGTGAAAAATGGGATGGAGGCAGGATTTACTGTCTAAGCTCCTCTGCTCTGCAGTATTTTGTCCTGGGCATAAGACCTCAGCAAGGCGCCCTCTATCAGGCATATTAAACATCATGCAGGAGTGGCAAAAGGAGTAGCCTTGTCTGGATTCTACTTTCTCTCCATCTTTCTCTCTCTTTTTTCTATCACACCCTATCTCCCCACTACCAGGCTCCACATGCATTGGCGTGCCGCAGAATCAGAAATGAAGCTGACCTCTCTGAGCCACCAAACGCTACACTACCTGCCTGCTGATGTCTTAAATCCAACACACTACTACTGAAGAGCACAAAAGTGTGGAGAGAAAAATAGGGAATACTGTTGTCATGACGAGGGAGAAGAAAATGAATAATAATTAATGAAAAAAAATTGACGTAATAACAAAGGTAACTAATCTGCTACAATCACAGGCCTATATAACAAAAAGGAGAAAGGATGAAAGGAGAGTGACAGGAGAGGGAAATAAATGATAGACTGGGATCTATAAGAAAATTTAAGGTTGTTGGAATAAGAGGCTAATTTGAAAGAGCAGGCTCAGTGTGTATGAGAGGCTCCAGAGAGAGAACTGTAAATCTGATAATCCCGCTGCATGAATACAAAGATGTCAGATGAGACTTTTACCTTAATGGAAACTAAACAATGACTCATGCAGCCACAACAGACTCCTACAGAGATAAAGGAGGGTGCTATGCAGTGCCATGTATTCATTTTCCCTATGACAAGGCTGGATTCAATAATGCACTACTATAGAGAAAAATCATGTATGATCAGAGAATAATCAGGTTTTATTTTCGTGTTTAGGCAGCTGAACCATTTCGCTGACCAAATGTCCACAGAGAACATCTGATGATTACTGCTACAACCAAGCAATGTTGTTGCCCACTCAGACACAGAGGCTTACTCATCCCCAGCTGTATTTGCCGGCCAAGCGTCTGCAGACCGTCATTTGAGTCACATGGTAACCTTCATTTCTCATGGCAGCGCCTTGAAACAAAAGACAGTTCTCGTAAAACATGTATCACCTCTGCGGTTTTTATTGTGACTGCTGTCTAGAGAACACCCACCTCACCAACACATCCACCACACAGTATACAGTGCTAGGTGATGTATGTCTGTGTGTGTGTGTGTGTGTGTGTGTGTGTGGTGGTGTGTGGGTGTGTTTTTGTGTGTGTGTGGTGGTGTGTGTGTGTGTGGTGTGGGTGTGGGGTGGGTGTGGGTGTGTGTGTGTGGGGTGGGTGTGTGTGGGGGGGGGGGGGCAGGAAGTTGTTTGATCTATATT
This sequence comes from Etheostoma spectabile, assembly GCF_008692095.1. Classification (NCBI taxonomy): domain Eukaryota; kingdom Metazoa; phylum Chordata; class Actinopteri; order Perciformes; family Percidae; genus Etheostoma; species Etheostoma spectabile. Next base: position 23,568,667 of record NC_045737.1, on the reverse strand, counting down.
GACTGTAAACTTTGGGGATTGACTATCTACAACACAAAGATGAGGCTGTGGGATGTTAATCTTGTGTTCTTCCTTTTCATTAGAGATTGCAGAACACAGCGCTTTATAATAGTGCAGAGATCTATAGAGCTTTAAGGGTTTGCAGCTAGCTCAGTCACATAGATACACACACGAGCTGAATACTCTAAAGCCAGGAACAAAACATGTTGAGAGGGCATCCAAGCATCTATATTTCAGTCTCTCTAGGAATTTGTGATCAAAGGAGGACATTATTGCAAATTCAACCAATCATCTGAATATTAAAAAGAAGTTGCAGGTTTTCCAACATCTCTGTCCAAAATATATTTGTTTCCCCCATTCATGGCCATTACATACATTAATAAAAACCAAAACTCAACCCAAAGTGCTTTCTCAGACAGAGCTCACTCCTAGGCTGGTTATCACTCCTGAACAAGTGCTACTAAAAACATACCTTTTTTTTCCTTGCAATTTAATTCTGACAAAAAAAGCAGAAAACTGCCCACCAATGTTTCTGAACAGTCCCTGCAAAATCAATCACTTTTGGCCAGATTCACAATAAGCACTGTGATATCCTTTTGAGGCTGATATTAAAAAATATAAACAACCCATTTTACAGAAATGAATGTCATGATGGCCAAAATAATATCTAAGCCTCAATGTCACAAAAAAGATGGTAGGTAGTACGTACGGACTATACTCAGCTTGCATTCACATTGTTTTCAGTGTTACAGACTGTCATATTGAAGGTCAACATGTTTACTGCAATATTTTACTGTCAAAAGATGACAGAATGACTTGAATACGTGTTTAAAATAATGCTGAAAGCTATCATAAGAGATTTGTATCATTGCTTGGTTGGAAGAGCTGAGGTTCCTATAAATACTCAACACTGAGACCAGAGCTTCACAGCTGGCTCAGTCTCATTAGAGAGGCCAGTAGCCGTGCAGGTAGATGAGCAACTGAGATGATGGACTGTTCTCTGAGCCGTCCAGACAGTGTTCAACCCTCGGGAGGCAGTGTCAACAATGGAAACTGAGCAAGGGAGCAAACACAGGAAAGAACCATGAATCAACCACTAATACAATGCAACTGTTCACAGAGGAAATCAAGGTACTAGTGGTGCGCAGTAGAGGCCTCTGTTTATTCTTTTTAGCAGCCCGTCGGCCACAGATACAGACATGGAGAGCACAACTTGCCTGTGTGACACAATGTAATTAAGTGATTTAAATGATGAAATGATTTTCAATTAGATCTTGGGCAGGAGGGCTCTTCTGTAACTGTGAGCCTGAAAACAACCATGTCCTTCCTTCTACTGTCTGTAATGCTAAAAAATAATTTTATTTGCTGTCAGCTAAAATGTCTATGAATTAAATAATCTTTTAGTATCTGCAAGTGTGCTTAACGTGTGGTGCACCCTATTGTCAGTGGTAACAACTACTATGTACTATATTTAAATTTTAAATATCTGCAAAAATAATATAAATTCACATATTAAAAGCTTTCTAAAGTACCTCGCTCTACAGTATGTACAGGTTAGATTCTGCAGTTTTTATCCAAAAGGGTAATGACCCACAAACATGAAAAATAAATGAAGTAGTTAAGACATTTGAGTCGGTCAAACTAAACAGCACCGAAGCTGATCTAGCCACATGTGATTGGACTGTAATGATTTGGTAATGTTAACATACATATATTGTATTTTTTAAGTCAAATTTCTGATAAATTTTTTTCTGATAAATTTTTTTCATTAAAAAAGATATACAGCATTCAGTATAAATTAATAGGCAGTTTTGATACAAAGAGACGGATTACAAGCTCAGGCAGACGTATCAGAAAAAGCTATGTATGGCTTAAAAAAAAAAAAAAAAGTAAAAGGAGCAGCCATCTTTCCCTTCATGCCGTCTACTTTGCCAGAATCACTCACTCCTTGTCTACGGGGAGTTGTGCTCTCACATCTGCGCCCCTCTCAGTCAGAAGCCAATAGAGAAAAAGAATCTCACAAACCTGCCATGATCAAATTAATTCACAGTGAACCAGGCTGTCGTTTGTCTGCACACTTGGGCCCCAACCAGATAAGCTGATTATAACACAAAATATTACATGCTGTCCTATTTGTTCTGATCCAGTGTTATCCTAATGTCTCTAGTAATGAAAAATCACTGACCTATGAAATGTCAAGGTAAAGTAAGATGGATAATTATGACCTATACACAGTGATCCTTCAAATTCAAACTGGTGCAGCCTTTGGCACGAATTAGCACAAACAGACAGGACACCCTCTTTAAGTAACTGGATTATCAACGTTGTTCTACTGTATCAGACAGCAATAACACCTCTGTGTTGATGCTGTTGTGATTTTGTGATTCATTGCATTAGTGTAGGAGACTTTGATACACAGTCTGCACTAACCAGCACAAGGTGTAATGGTAGATCCCCTTCCTTTGCCTCAGTTTTAATCTTAATTTAATTGAATTTAATGATGCACTCTAAGCAAACGCTAATCTACACTGTACGCTGCTAATTTCGCCATTTTCCTGCCCCACACGTTGAGAGCTCAGGCTGATATAGGTGACGGGTCTGTCACCAGCTGAGGGGCCCCGTCTCCCGCTTTGATCCTCAGCCAGAGCCACAGACATATGCTGCTCCATCCTGCAGGGAGGAGCTGTACTGGATGCAGGAAACAGCTCTACATTGCCTTTCACATTCATTAACTACATTCCAACAGCTGGTGACCAATTAGTTTACTCTCCAGAATGCAAAACCAATATAATGAGTGCACCTTAACTTTTATATCCTTTTGTCAAAGGGGGACAAACTTAAAAGGTGGCAGAATACAGTTTGCACAGTTCAAAAGCTGGCTTTTTTGTTAAACTCTGGTTTGTTTTCATTTAATTCAGGTGAAGACTGAGCAGATTCTTGTATTTTCTAATCTGAACCTCAGCACCAGACTTAAGCATTCCTCCTTTAGCCCAATCTTCAATCCTTGCCAAGAGCAGCTGTCAGCCTGGCCCTACAGAAGTGTCCATTAATGGGTCTTTAATGCCAGAGAAAGAGGAAAATGGAGAGGAAGGTCGCACGTGGTCTGGTGCAGAGGATCATCTTTTTGTAAACGTGTGAGTTAAAAAGGCTGCCTGTCTGTGAATTGATCATTATGAGGTGTCAGACGTGGCTTTTGGCCTCAGCAAAAGCAGATAGACTCTGATGTGAGGAGTTTTCACATTAAGGGTGTGGGTGAAGAGATCCTGTGACCAGTAATGGGAGACAGGTGGTGCCCGGGAGGAGATAAAGAGTGAGGCTCTTACCCAACAGGAGTCTGGCACGATCGCAGCAGAAACAGACGCCTTTGCCTCCCATCTGGGGGACAATCTCTAACTATCACTGCCAATTTATAGGACACTCAATTACTGGTCATTACCTTAGCAAGGACTTGCTGCCTACAGCTTACAAGTGCCAAACCATACAAGTGGTCAAACGGAGAAACTAAATAATACCAGCAATGGATAAACAATTTTGATTCAGCTCTATTATTATGGTCCTTCCCTTACAGATGAACAGGAATTGTTGTCGGCAAGTCCTGCAATGTAATGACGTATGCATGCTCTGGGCCCGAATGTTTTATTGCATTGTGAGAGCAGGCTAGCGGGGGGGGGGTGGGACAATTGTGCTCTGGCACGGTTCAACTGTGTGCACGCCAATGTTAGTGTCTCTGTGAGGCTGTGTTAAAAACAATGACAATGCCAAGACGCAAATGTTTAGCAGGTATGATGTTTAACGTGTTTAAAATAGACAATAACGCTTTAGGGCATGGCTACCTTGTGATTGACTAGTCGCTTTCACAGCAACCTCAATCACATACATCAGATACAGGCTTAGCAATCGGTATCTATGGCTGTGTGTACATTCAAATAGCTGTGAACATTTTTGAGCATTGTCCATGCTTTTGTCTTAGGACTGTGACCTTTTCAATGTGTTTTCTGTACATAAAAGTTAATTAAAACACTTCTATTGCCACTGTCCAGTTCAGTGTTTGGTTGTACTAAAGGACACTCAAATGAGTCGACTTTTCATTTTTTTCCATTTCCATTACGTACATTATGTTTTAATCCTGTTTTTAGTTACCCAAAATAAGTATCCCAATTGATATAGGAGATAACATGAATTAAGGGATGCACCTTGCTAACCAAGCTAGCTGGCTAGCATTAGCTGGTAACTTAGCTCCACCCTCTTGTCCATATATGGTCACTTCTGGCTGCAAAAAAAAAGATGGCGACAAAGAAAGTTATGGGATCACCAAAGTTGTTTCAATTCATCTTGAGGGGACATGAATGACTGCACCAGATGTCATGGTAAACTATCAATTGAAGTCAGCAAATCACCAAGTCATCATCATTCATCGTCTAGGAACCATGACAAAAATGTAGATATAAAAAAACAAATAGTTGAATTATTTCCAATGACCGCAACAAAATATTTTAATCTCAAGTGCCCTTCATAATATTATATAATATAAAGTTATTTTATATTTTACAGCAACAAAGACAGTCCAGGAATTTAGTAAATGATTCAAAAGATAAATGGGATTACATCACAAAATCTACATGTTAACTTTCAGGTACACTCACAGACACTGTGGTCACACAGACATAGGAGCCTAAAAAAATGAGGAGGCATCCTTGCTGAGGCACAATTGAAAACAAATGACTTATTTTACAGTAGAGAACCCTATAACTCCAGGGTAAATGAAGACTGCAAATCTGAAACTAATTTTGTTGAGTAAGGTAAATCTTGTAATCAGCAGACCTTTACTGGCAAACTGAATTTAGCAGGTATCGTGATGTCACAGATGCTCCAGACAAAAGATCATGACAGGTGACATTTTTTGTCAACATGAATTGAAGTTAAGAATAATATGAAGCCTGCTGTGCCCCGCCAACAGCATAACAGAAAGTAGTCGGTCGTGTGGGAGTGACCGAGTCCAGCATTAGCATATAAACAACAGCCTGGAGTAAGCGGCTGCTGCTGCTGCACAAGGCTTGATTGTCAATATGCTCGCTGGTCCTCATCCAGGGATCAGAGAGGGGCTGTCAGGACTTTGATTCCTGCACATAGGGGAGAGGATAAACAGCAGAAAAACAACATTTCAACCTGTCAATCAATAGACTCTCCATTTATATCACTATGGACTCCAATTTGAGTATTCAGAAGGACAAAAAAAGAACTCCAATTTCGCTTTTTGCTTTGAAAAAATTGACTCCAATGGAAGGATTTAAAACAGACAAGAGTATGGTAGACAGAGAGAGGCTAGACTAATGTCTTACTGCTGTAACAACAGTCCCAATGTGGGATTTTTTTTTTTTTCTGGATCTAATTCCCTGCACTGAATTTTTACAAGCGCTCGAGCTGATTACAGATGTTGATATCATTCTGTATTCAAGACCAAACACATCTCTCAAGTCATTTTAGAACTGTATAAATGGCCAACATAATTCCATGCTTTGTGCAACAAACGGTGACAACATATACTGTACCTGGAGACCTTCAGACAAAGTGGACCTGACTAAGCACTGTAAAATATGTGTATGTGTATGTGTGTGTGTGTGTGTGTGTGTGTGTGTGTGTGTGTGTGTGTGTGTGTGTGTGTGTGTGTGTACCATTGTGTGTGGTTCTCAAAAAGGAAACTACTGTAGCACCATCAATTTCTGCTGCCTCCACTCAGCAGAGGCTGGGTGATGCTGGTTTGGAGGGAACAGAGCCACACCATTAGTACTGATCTAAGCACATTATGCTCACTGGAACTGACTACTATGCAGTTAGTATGTTGTTGAAAACAACAAGCATGTATAAGTTTTAAGTAGCCATTGTGCCAACTTTTTGCATAGCTGCTTGCATACAGTGACAAAAAACAATGTATAGTGTTTGATGGTTGCTTTTATCAGTCCAGTGTGGTGAATATACATTGCAAAATAAGCCATATTCGACCCTTTGTGTAACACATTCTTTCCACTGAGAACGCTTAAGCAAATGTTGAACTGCTCTCAGCAGTTACCATGGCATCTGTGCTGGCAAAGCAAAAGTTTGTATTTGAAACTAAAGAGATGCTGTTTTGCAAAAGGTTTTACATCTACATACAAGTTGATGCAGAACCTAACTATGCCAAGATTGTCATTTCTCCTCACAGAATACGATGCTACACCAAAGGCGTTTCTTTGCAGTCTACAGACAGCACTGCACACATAGAATGTCTCCATGTTTTTCAAAGGGTTTTTCATGCTCTGAAAATAAAGCAACACTGTGTGTGTGTGTGTGTGTGTGTGTGTGTGTGTGTGTGTGTGTGAGAAAGAGAGCGTGACATTACCTCTCTGATATCCCAGCTCATTCAATTAAAACTCTGAACTACTTCAAATATCTGTCTGAGGCTCATTTACCACCTTAATAGAGTCTCAGCTAAATGTTGATATCTGAGGTTCACCCAGTGTGTGATTTCAAAGCAGACATACTTTCAACACACTGTGTGGACCTGAATGGAACATGATGGGCTTTTAATTTGTGGGACATACTTTGCCAGCCATTGCTCCCTTCGAACTACATGGTTATCATGATGTTTGTTGCTGAAAATGGCAGAAAATTAAACAAAACATAGATTACTTTACGGAGTCCCAGACATGACATACATACGTAAAAAAAGTAATAATAATAATTGTGGCCACAAGATTCTAACTTGTGTCCACAAATAACTAATTTGTGGCCAGGGAATACTAATTTGTGACCATTGTGACTAAAGGTGACAATTCATCATAATAGGTACCTTTGACACAATGTTCTACTGCTAAAGCTTGATTTATGGTTCTGCATTGAATCTATGCCGCAGGTAAATACGTATGTAAGTGTAGATACTGTACAAACCCTATGGCGCACCCTATGCCATAGCCTGATGTGCACCTCCCCAGAAATGTAACTACACGTCGTGGCAACACAGACCGCAACAACTGTGGTTGGTTCGCTCGGCTGGGCTTGATAGTATTGCATTTTCCCCTACTCATTTATGGGTTGAAATGAAATTAAGAAGAGAGTTAACTTTTCCTGCTACAGCTTTCCAATCGGGGTCTGAAAGCACAGGGGAGGCACTTGTTTTCTCTGTCCCGCTGCCGGAGTCGGTACTCGCTCTGAAGCTGATCCCTGTCACTCTCCCTATGCATACACATCTACTGGCTCTGCTGTTCTCTTAAAATGATATGCCACAAGACGCTGACACACCAGCACACAGGTATAAATCCTCAAAACGGCTTAGGCAACTTATGTATGCTACGGCGTAAGCTCTGTGTGAAGCCTCCGTACAACAATAAATCAGACTTCACACTTTTGTACTTTCAATTTTGATTGCAGCAATTTTACTTTTAATAGAGCATATTTACATTTTCATTGCCCCTTTAACTACAAAATACTGTGTTTGCTTTACGGTATTCGTACAGTGTAATTTACACCAACTTGCCAGTACACTGATGATCACAAAAACTTGGGAGAGCTACTGAGAATCCACAGATTTTTTAAAACAACTTGTCTGTTCACATCACATCTCATCTCATGCAGACATACAATAAAATCTGCCTCTGTGACTGTAACTTTCAAGCTTCAATATGTTTTTTATGATGCATGTTACACTGTATCAGTAGACGGCATTTTAGGAATTCAAGGCACATTCAAGGCTCTGTTGAACCGGCCGAGAACATTCCAAGTATCTCAGACATCAGTCCATTCACAGGTCCGATACGTGAAAATACAGCCGTCCACTTTGCATTAAGATGAGGCAGAGCACACAGGAAGCCCGCTGACAACAAAGGACAGATCATCCTCTCTTCTTCCGCTGGCCCCCACTGACCTGCCTTCACACTCCAGTACACAGAGAGAGAACCATGCGCTGCATGCCAGTGGCAATCCACAGCTTTTACTGACTCCCACAAACATAGACGGCTGTAATTTGCAATTCAAACAAATCAGTGCACCATGCATTCTCCTTTACCTTAAAAACCATGAACTAAGTAAGGGACAAAGTGGGGAGTGGGGGGACTCAGGGTAAAACAGAGAGACAGGGAAAGAGATAAAAAAAAAGGTGAAAAGGAAGATGAGAGGGAGAGTGATTGGTAGCTGGCTGCCATTTTGGCCCGGTGGCCCCACGGCTGATGCACAGGCAGGGTTGCGTAATGCGTCCGCATGCAGTGTGAAACACAGCAAACAGGGCTTCAGCATGTGTAGCTGAAGAGACCACTCAAGCCATCTGGGGAAGGGAAGTTATTTCAGTCAGCCCATATATACACAGGATGAGACAGTCGTGTTTTGACACAGAACGCTAAAAATAGCACATTCTTAATACAAAAAAAACAGAGAGCCAGTCAAATCCAGACTGGCACGAGAGGGGAGAGATAAAACATTTCTTCCAAAGACAGTCCTTAGAGGTGAACTAGGGGGGCATGGCAAATAAGAGAAGAGTGACCCGTTGCAGGGCAAACCACTTTGAATGTGAAACAGCTCACACATCTCTCGGAGACTGTGATCCCACCTGACATGAGTGCATCGCACTAGGCCATGCAGCCACAATTGCATACAATAAATGAACCAAAGCAATTAAGAATCAGCATGAGCAAGTTTGCAGATCTGTTATGCAATTCTCAGCCTGTGGGGCCGTGTGTTAGGAAATGGCGGAAGACAGGCCTGTTGTGTTTTCTGCTGCACATATATGGCCATTAATCACGCTCGGTCTCTTTGCTCTTTTTCTATTTCAAGAGAAGCGTAAGCCTGAGGGCAGCGGACCTACGGCACTGCAGCACGTGCCGCCTGGACTTCAGCATCACTGCAAATGTCACACAATGTTAGCTCGTTCACTGGAGGGCAGACTACGGTGAGAGGATCACGAGGACAATCTATAAATGGCACCTTTGCACCTTACTCTTTATGAATGTAATGTCTGCTACTGCTTTGATCTGACAATTAATGCTCTCCGCTAAAATAATTACCATAAACTTTGTCTTTTCTTTGCGAGTTCTCTTTTATAGAGGTATTAAATGCATCTGATGAATGCACTCCTGAAGTGCCTTGGTTGCAGATAAGAGAATCGGTTGGCCTGAATAAATGCAAAATGCACTTAGGGCCTAGCAGTGCAAAAAACACCAGCTGCATTCCCAACCTGCAGGGAACCAAAGAAAATACTGATGAGTACAGGTATTTCTGTAAATAGACAAACGGAGCAGGTCGATCAGCACACATGAACAGGTCTTGGGCCCTATCTTGCACCTTCACTATTTTAAGACCGTCCAGCGGCCACTTTATTTAAATACCAAATGCCCCTGCGCCCATCTTTGCGCCAATGGGCGGGCTAGTCTTACAGGGAGGTGTGTTTAGGTGCATTCTTGACGTATAGCAATGCGCCGAGGTACAAACGCACCTGTCTTTTAAAGGGAATGGGAGATGACACTACAATTGGTTTAACGCATAGTATGCCGAAAACATACCTATGAATTAATGAAGACACTAAGTAAAACCCTTTTGAACCATGCGCCTGGCGCACAGACTCTTTTTTCCGCCATTAAACTGGCAAAAGTGGATTTGGACACGCCCTATACACACCTGCGCCATGCACTTCACGCTGTGCACTTGTATTGTTAAAATATGGCCCATTGTGTGTGTTAGAGCCATATGAAAGCACACTTCCCTCTCTTCCCTCTTTCTCTCTCTTTCTCTTGGGTGCATGAGAGGAGAATTCTGCAGGGTGTGTTGGAGTGTGAGTCATCATCAGTGCAGAGAAAGAAAGAGGGGAGAGGCATTCTATAAGTCAAAGGCAGTGCTTATGGCAGCAATGCAGCAAGGAATACTCCCTGCCTCTTTAAAAAAGGTTATAATCCACAACAACTATCAAACAACAGCAGGTAAAGCACTCCGAGCAAATAGATGTATAATGCTACCTTGGTGTTATGCAACAACAGGTCAGCACAGCAGCTCTAATGTAGCTTGTTGAAGGTACAGAGCATCAGACACTGTTGTTTTGGGCCAAAGCCTAAGCTTAATGTTTGAATAATGAGTTACTTTCCATCACGGTCATGTTACTGTAATGAAGACAGGCCTGCACACACCACAAGATAGTTCACAAGGTATGATGCAGTACACAGTGTAAGGTAAATGTAAAATATTCTCCCTAACAAATTCAAATTAATTCATCTTTAGAGCTGAAACCATGGATTAATTGATTAGTTGATCGACAGAAAATAATCCGCAAGAATTTTGATAATTGTTTCATCCCTTAAGTCAATTATTGAGCAAAAACTCCAAATTCTCTTTAGTCCAACATCTCCAATAATAGGTTTTGCTGGTTTTCTCTGTTTTAAATTATAAACTGAATATTTTTGGTGATTGGACTGCTGGTCAGACACAAAAAAACAATTTTAAGACAGGAACTTGTAATGGATGTATTATATACATACTACTAAAGACTAAAAGAATAAACAATGAATCAAAAAAATAACTAGATGAATCAATAATAAAATTAATTATTAGCAGCCCAGCTCATCAGAAATATTATGAAATCAAGACTGAATATGAGACTATCGACTTGTTAAAGTCAACGTTTTCATTAACATTTTTAGGATTCCAGCAGTTCCTTTTATGAAAGAGTGACAGAAAAGTGTCTGAGACTGACAGAGACTGGCGATTTGCCCCATTGTGAAAACATCAAAACAGACACAATTCAATCCACTTGCCTGAACTTTCCCCGTCCCTTCTGAATTTTCTTACCCACACTGTACAAAGGTTAGTTTTTCCAAAGCGCTCTCACGTGCCGGGCCTTACCTTCTCCCACACAGAGACGGTACAAGCCTTAAAGACTAGTTCCCTCATATCTAGTCAAGCAGGTAACAAATGGTAGGTTTCTTCTGTCTTCTCCGGTCTTCACAAGTCTGTCTAGACCATAGCGGAGAAAGAAATAGACGGACCTCTCTTCACAGAATTCTCAAACTGCAGCAGAAGTCTGCAACCTGATCCTGAAGTTCAGCTGGAGTCCATGCTGTAATCCAAGCCTGCTGATCACATTACTGCATTCGGCAACAGCTCCAGTCACCCAACAATACATCATCGCAGACTCTAACGAATAAACTGTGTGTTTGACACAGTAAATACGTATAAACTCAAGGCCAGCATAACAGCTACATGTGGTAAAGAACAGCCTATTTATTTTCAGCAGTGGTAAAACCAAATGCTTTTTTTGACAATGTAAACAGGTATTTTTTAACTCTCAGCCATTTTCTGGTCATTCTCTTACCCTCTAAGGGATGGCAAGTTAAATATTCACTCCCTGGTAAGTGGCATGATGCCATATTTTGCTCCTTGAGATCTCTGTCAGACTACACTTTAAGTTTGTAAAGTACATTTCGATGCAGCTCTGGGAGTGGAAGCCCTTTTTTGGATGCCGATAAATTATACAAAATACAGTGGATGTTTATATTGATGATTGATGATTTTTGCTATAATCTGCCTATGTACAGGACTTTCCCAAGCTGGCTTTTGATTGATTGGTAAGCTGTGGGATACCCACACATCAACTGAAAAAAGGAGAGGGAGAGCGATGCAATCGAAGCAAATGACCCAGAAAACAACCTTTTTCTGGTGAACTCATTGGACAAAAAGTCATGTCAGCAGCATGAGTCATCCCAAGTCGGCCTGTCAGGACCACTTGCCCCGCACACTCATCCCGAAGCAACTACTAAGAACAAAATCTCACAGAGGACAACATTTCAAATGCAGCAAGAGGCAGAGTCTGAACCTAACAGTCCACAAGCCTACGGAAAAAAAACACTGAAGAAAACGCTCTGATGAACAAGCATTCCCAACTGAGACAAAGGAGCAATTTGAGGAAGCAAGATAGGGTTATAGAGGAATACAATAACAACACTCCAGACACAGACACAGCTCATCACGACTCTTCTGACACTGTGAGTGGCCAGTTTATCAGTCAGCTCCTCTGTCTGTATGAGAAACGCTGGCAGCCATTGTTGGCCTTTAATTCCACCAAGGCGCCAATCTAATTAAGGGGCACTAGAATGAGCACAATCACCCACCTCCTGATGATTTACAAATACACAAAGATTTCTAAATAAAGCTGGTTAATGTATTCTAAAAATGTGAATATTTATGAAATAAAAGACAAATGGCATTTAAGAGCACTGAGCACAAAACAATTGCCACTGAGTGCACTGTATGCAGTTACAACCATAACGCTCAGTATATTAAAAATATATTTAAAGCAAAATTAAAGCTGCAGTAGGTATTTTGCAAAAGAAACGACAGACTTTTTAGTAGAGTGAGACCTCCTCCCCTTGCAGCTCTCTTCCTCTCCCCTCTCTGTCCAGCCCCTCCCATCATACGAGCATGGGCATATGCATGCACCAGCTTCATACAGTAACCTATACGAGTACTAATCATTCATTTCATCCCAATGGCAATTCTATTAGAATTACTGTCAGCATTCTGGGATGGGAGAAAAACTTCTTTATACCAATCACAATTGTCATGGGTGGTGCTAAGCTCTGGACAGAGCCTACTGGCTGGTTTACGTTTCCTCTCACACCACCTTCAGCGTGCTTTCGATAGGATGGCAGCTGTAGGAGGTGCTGCGGCTACAGCCTCTGGTCCTTGTTGCCATCAGAACGAGGAGATGCCAGTGTTCATGCTAAGCTAAAGGCTCAAGCAGACCAGCTCTCCTGACTGTTTTGACAGAAAATAGTCGCTCCCTGGACCATAAACTGGATTAGTACTTTTCACAATTTCATTTCTCTATGTACTATTTATAGACAGACAACAATAAAGTGTTTTATTTAATAGTTTAGCCTTGCATTAGCTGCAGCACTGAGCCTAAGGCCACAGCTAACAGAACTTTTACCAGAAGAACTGTAGGCTTTCTTTCTGAAATGATCTGTCATTGGCCAAAGTCTCCCGTCCCAGCTGTATTATCTAAAGCCTGAAAGCAGAGCTGAGGAGGTGCAGAAGTCTAGTTTTGTCATTGACCATTTGAATTACAATATGCTGAAAGGTTATTATTGTTTTGTCCAATGTCCCCAAAATAAACTACCAACCGCAGCTATAAATGGATGGATAGGGGCCTGTAAACACAACATTCCCGGTTTGATTCTGGCTGGGGATTTATGCCTCGCTCTCTCTCTCTATCCCCAGGATATTTTTTGCTATCTCCATTGTTGCTGTCTTATAAAAGGCAAGAAATGAATGAATAAAAACATTTTGAGTCAAAGTGGACTCAGCATACAGCTCATTCAGCAAAGACGAGAACAGTGAGGCCTCATGTGTAGTGCTGTTGCTGAAAAGCTGAGCACATTCTGTGAAAATACTGGATTTAAACATGGGTGTATAGTCCAGGACAAAGATATTCTCAGAATAAAGACCTGTTAAACTACTTTTAAAGATGCAAATTACAGCCAGATAACACAAAAAAACAGAAACAGAATTTTTTTTGTATTTGTTTGGTTCGTATTCTCCCTAAAATTTGCAATGAGAGGTCTAGATTACCGTGTCGCGGAGCAACACGCAGATCGCTGAGGTCACAAATGGGGCTTTATGAGGTAGTACTTAAAATTGTTATGCTAACATTGACAAGTTATTTATGACAACGCTAAGATGCTGATGTTTAGTAGTTATAATGTTACCGTGTTAGCATGCTAACATACGTACTAGGCACTAGGGTCCAGCTAAGACTCATGGGAATGTCAACCAAAATACTCAGTGCCAAAACAAATCTAGATGAATAGACACACATGATTCTGGGTTAAAGGTTTAGGCATGAACTGGGCTTTTAAACTGCACTTTTACTTGACAGTGCAGCTTGGGGACTTCAATGACAGGCATTGTAATTAGCCACCACATAATAGGAATGACCTTATTAATCTGCTGCTGGGTCATAAGCAGATCTAGGTTACTAAAACACATGAGCAGGTACTGTTAATATATATATATACACACATACATACATACACACACACACACACGCATAGCTGCACAAAGTCAGATCTTTCTTTAGGAGAGCAAGTATCAATATTTATGCACTGGCTGAGTCCATAAATACCAGTGGCCAGTACCAAAATCAATGCACGGCTGCTACATATTTTAATCTGACTATGAAGGTCACATTATTCCAACAACACCTGCGAGAAACACACGCACGCACGCACGCACACGCACAC
>NC_045737.1:23553322-23554405 GCF_008692095.1 Etheostoma spectabile | reverse complement strand
ACACACACACACACACACACACACACAAAACTAAATCAACCAGCAGCTTTTGCATTGACGCCACCATGACCCTGCCCCAGTTCAACTAATGACAGTGAAACACATACTGCATTAAAGGGTGTAAAAACAGAGAGAGCTCAGCAGCCATAAATGGATTTTAAATGCCATCACATGGCAGATGCTCTAGCTGGCTCGGAAAAGGCTGCGTTCTCAAGGTTTAGCCCTGTGTAACTCATGTACATTATAGATGAGACAGAGGAGAAGGGGAGTGTTCAGTGGAGCACTATCAGTTACCAGAAGGCCAATCTAAATCTCCCCCGTCATGACTTAACTCTATTTCAGAGCCACAGGGGTGACACAGCAACAAGCTCAGCCTTCCCTGCAGGCAGCTGTAAACTTAGGCACAATTTGCCAGCCTCCATGGAGCTGCAGTAGAAAAAAGGAAGAAAAAAAATCAGTGTTCTCATTTCTAAAACTGAGGGACTGCCAAAGTGATTCCTGCCATCACATGAATTTGTCACTTTGCTAACAGGGCTTATGAAAGTTAGATGAACATTTTACGATCTTGTTAAAACTGGTTACATTATTAAAAGGGCACATTCATCCTGCGAGGCGAGAAGAGGAGCCTGTAGCAGATTGAAATTTTAATAAGCTCAATGCAGTGGCTAGAGATTGAGAAACTTGGCAGAGATTTAGCTTTGAAATCCTCAATATGGGCATGAGATGAGTTAGCCTCCTTGTATCGTGCATGCACTCAAGCAGTCAAAAGACAGGGGATGCTGCAAACCTGTGATAAACCCATTAACCGGCTTAACTTCAGACACTTCCCCAGCATTTTAATATATGATATGAAGCAATGTTTCTATTGCTATTTATTAAGTAGTCCCTGTTAGTTCAGCGTAATACAATTAGGACAACATATACTGTATATATATATATATAGTACAGGCCAAAAGTTTGGACACACCTTCTCCTTCATTGCGTTTTCTTTATTTTCATTACTATTTACATTGTAGATTATCACTGAAGGCATCAAAACTAAGAATGAACACATTATGTACCTAACAAAAAAGTGTGAAATAA
>NC_045737.1:23553234-23553312 GCF_008692095.1 Etheostoma spectabile | reverse complement strand
GTCTTATATTCTAGTTTCTTCAAAGTAGCCATCCTTTGCTTTTTTGATGCAAACCCTTGGTGTTCTCTCACTGAGCTT
>NC_045737.1:23553077-23553224 GCF_008692095.1 Etheostoma spectabile | reverse complement strand
TCACCTGAAATGGTTTTCACTTCACAGGTTTGCATTGTCAGAGTTAATTAGTGGAGTTTCTCGCCTTATTAATGGAGTTGGGAAGTCAGGTTGATGCACAGACGATAGCCCTATAGGACAACTGTTAGAATTCATATTATGGCAAGA
>NC_045737.1:23552685-23553067 GCF_008692095.1 Etheostoma spectabile | reverse complement strand
TAAGTAAAGAGAAACGAGTGGCCATCATTACTTTAACGGTCAGTCAGTCCGGAAAACTGCAAAAAATTTGAATGTGTCCCCAAGTGCAGTTTGAAAAACCATCAAGCGCTACAACGAAACTGGCTCACATGAGGACCGCCCCAGGAAAGGAAGACCAAGAGTCACCTCTGCTGCTGAGGATAAGTTCATCTGAGTCACCAGCCTCAGAAATCGCAAGTTAACAGCAGCTCAAATTAGAGACCAGATGAATACCACACAGAGTTCTAGCAGCAAACACATCACTAGAACAACCTTTAAGAGGAGACGAATCAGGCCATCATGATCAAAAAGCAGCTAGGAAACCACTGCTAAGGACAGGCAACAAGCAGAAGAGATTTGTTTG
>NC_045737.1:23552525-23552675 GCF_008692095.1 Etheostoma spectabile | reverse complement strand
CACAAGGAATGGACATTAGACCAGTGAAATCTGTGCTTTGGTCTGATGAGTCCAAGTTTGAGATCTTTGCTTCCAACCGCGCTGTCTTTGTGCGACGGAGAAAAAGTGACCGGATGGATTGTACATGCCTGGTTCCCACCGTGAAGCATG
>NC_045737.1:23552303-23552515 GCF_008692095.1 Etheostoma spectabile | reverse complement strand
TGTGATGGTGTGGGGGTGCTTTGCTGGTGACAATGTTGGGGATTCAATCAAAATCGAAGGCATACTGAACCAGCTTGGCTACCACAGCATCCTGCAGCAACATGCCATCCCATACAGTTTGCGTTTAGTTGGACCATCATTTATTTTTCAACAGGAAAATGATCCCAAACACACCTCCAGGCTGTGTAAGGGCTATTTGACCAAGAAGGAGA
>NC_045737.1:23551870-23552293 GCF_008692095.1 Etheostoma spectabile | reverse complement strand
GCTGCGCCTCCACAGTCACCGGACCTGAACCCAATCGAGATGGTTTGGGGTGAGTTGGACCGCAGAGTGAAGACAAAAGGGCCGACAAGTGCTAAGCATTTCTGGGAACTCCTTCAAGACTGTTGGGAAACCATTTCAGGTGACTACCTCTTGAAGCTCATCAAGAGAATGCCAAGAGTGTGCAAAGCAGTAATCAGAGCAAAGGGTGGCTACTTTGAAGAAACTAGAATATAAGACATGTTTTCAGTTATTTCACACTTTTTTGTTACGTACATAATTTCATATGTGTTTATTCATAGTTCTGATGCCTTCAGTGATAATCTACAATGTAAATAGTCATGAAAATAAAGGAAACTTTGAAAAAGAGGGTGTGTCCGAACGTTTGGCCTGTACTGTGTATACACACACACACACACACACACA
>NC_045737.1:23551207-23551860 GCF_008692095.1 Etheostoma spectabile | reverse complement strand
CACACACACACACACACACAGTGGGGAGAACAATACACTGCTGAGATTGCAGGTTTTCCTAGTTACAAAGCATTTAGAGGTCTGTAATTTTTTATCATAGATACACACAAATATCTAGAAAATCACATTGTATGATTTTTAAATAATTAATTTGAATTTTATTGCATGACATAAATATTTGATACATCAGAAACAGCCAAATTATTATTTGGTACAGAAACCTTTGTTTGCATTTACAGATATCATTTGTTTCCTGTAGTTCTTGACCAGGTTTTTACACACTGCAGCAGCGATTTTGGTCCACTCCTCCATACAGACCTTCTCCAGATCCTTCAGGTTTTAGGGCTGTCGCTGGGCAATTCGGACTTTCAGCTCCCTCTAAAGATTTTCTATTGGGTTCAGGTCTGGAGATGTAAGATGCTTCTTACGGAGCCACTCCTTAGTTGCCCTGGCTGTGTGTTTCAGGTTGTTGTCATGCTGGAAGACCCAGCCACGACCTATCTTCAATTCTCTTACTGAGGGAAGGAGGTTGTTGGCCAAGATCTTGCGATACATGCCCCCATCCATCCTCCCCTCAATACGGTGCAATCGTCCTGTCTCCTGTGCAGAAAAGCATCCCCAATGAATGATGTTTCCACCTCCATGCTTCACAG
>NC_045737.1:23550185-23551197 GCF_008692095.1 Etheostoma spectabile | reverse complement strand
GTTCTTGGGGCTGTACTCATTCTTCTTCTTCCTTCAAACAAGAAGAAGACAGTGCTAACAATGCTAACCAAAAAGCTCTATTTTTGTCTCATCAGACCACATGACATTCTCCCATTTCTCCTCTGGATCATCCAGATGGTCATTGGCAAACTTCAGACGGGCCTGGACATGTTACCAGAGTGTTACTAATGGTTTTCTTTGAGACTGTGTTCCCAGCTCTCTTCAGGTCATTGACCAGGTCCTGCCGTGTAGTTCTGGGCTGATTCCTCACCTTCATCATGATCACTGATGCCCCACAAGGTGAGATCTTGCATGGAGCCCCAGACCGAGGAAGATTGACTGTCATCTTGAACTTCTTCCATTTTCTAATAATTGCGCAGTTGTTGCCTTCTCACCAAGCTGCTGGCCTATTGTCCTGTAGCCCATTTCTCCCTTGTGCAGGTCTACAATCCCTTCCCTGATGTCCTTACATAGCTCTCTGGTCTTGGCCAATGTGGAGAAGTGGGAGTCTATTTAATTGAGTGAGTGGACAGGTGTCTTTTATACAGGTAACGAGTTCAAACAGGTGCACATATATATATATATACATGTGTGTGTGTGTGTGTGTGTGTGTGTGTGGGGGGGGGTGTTTTAGGTTTTATTTAACATTACTGTATAGCATGTCATCTCAAACTTGCATGTTTTTCACAAATAGGGATACATGGTAGCACACCACTGTTGAATGAATACAGAGAAAGCAGTGTGATGCTAAAGCCCATGGTTATAATGACAAGTCAGACCATATATGAAGGTGGCTGGTGTCAGCAGGCTTTGAAACACCTGACCCTGGAGGAGACTGGAAAGGACTCTCTTTCTGCAATCTCTGATAAGGCTGAGATAAACCGTATCTCCGCATC
This sequence comes from Etheostoma spectabile, assembly GCF_008692095.1. Lineage (NCBI taxonomy): Eukaryota > Metazoa > Chordata > Actinopteri > Perciformes > Percidae > Etheostoma > Etheostoma spectabile. Next base: position 23,550,301 of record NC_045737.1, on the reverse strand, counting down.
ACAAGTGTACCTTGTTATCTAGGCCTAACCATCGACTACATACAGGGCTGTGTATCTATGTTTGCTTGTGTGTGTGTGTGTGTGGTGTGTGTGTGTGTGTGTGTGTGTGTGTGTGT
>NC_045737.1:23549556-23550175 GCF_008692095.1 Etheostoma spectabile | reverse complement strand
TGTGTGTGTGTGTGTGTGTGTGTGTGTGTGTGTGTGTGTGTGTCCTTCTCCATGTGTGCATGCTGGCACCAAACACCGCTGTGTGTGAAATCATGCCATACACTCCTCCAGCTCCTTGCAGACCTGTTACAGCAAAGATGCAATGGGCCTTGTTCCAATAGCAACACAGTCTTACAGTTTACATTCATGGATCGTATCTCAGTCAGGAAATAGGACAGGAGTGTCAACCATGTTTACTGCTCATGAATGATAATACATTTTCTCTGTGCATTAATCTTATTGAAATTATGTTTAAGACATCTGTGAAGTAAATAAAAATACTAAGCATTCACTGTTTAACAAGTTGGGTAGTTATTGCTTTCTTCTAGGGTGGGATGCAAAGTTATAATCAATATCTGTTGTATGTCACAAACATGTTTATATTCCTATCTGTATCCACATTGATAAAGGAAGTGGACAGGGCCTACACCAAACATTACAAACTGTTTAGATTGCTTCATGTTGGTGTTAAATTGTCCTCTGCTGCCATTTATACTCCTTATATGTATCTTGTTGCAATGTTCCCGCTACACGTCCTGCGATGCCATGTTACATCCTACCACACTCTGCTACGCCCAGC
>NC_045737.1:23549417-23549544 GCF_008692095.1 Etheostoma spectabile | reverse complement strand
TGTGCCTTGTAACGCCCACAGTGCCCTGCTATGCTACAAAGAACTACTACAAACAAACTAATTTATTTTATTTATTTATTTTCTGTGATTGTTAACGCCACTCTTCATTCTAATCCCAACCGGTCGT
>NC_045737.1:23519022-23549407 GCF_008692095.1 Etheostoma spectabile | reverse complement strand
CTACCAAGAGCCTGGGTCTGACCGAGGTTTCCGACTAAAAGGAAGTTTTTCCTCGCCACTGTCGCACTGTTGCTTGCTCTGTAGGAAACTACTAGAATTGTTGGGTCCTTGTAAATTCTGGAGTGTGGTCTAGACCTACTCTATCTGTAAAGTGTCTTGAGATAACGCTTGTTATGAATTGATACAATAAATAAAATTGAATTGAATTGAAATCTTGTAACATACAGTATTTCACCATTTACATACCTAAATTAATCAAAAATAATGAAACAATTCGTATTTGAAACCTTATCTAGACTAAATTGAATAAAAGCTTTGTTACGGTTTATAGTCCCGAAGTAAATGAATAGTGAAACACACATAAGGCCAGTTGAAAATGGAAAAATATAATAATATAATATAATATGGCCATATTTCATATATTTTCTTTAACAACTGCAGTTTGCGTATGTAATGGAGAAGGAGGCCTGATTGAATGTTACATTTTTATAAGGTGTTGACAAAAAAACACGCCATAATAGCTCAAGGGGACGTATTGCATAATTTAAAAAAAAAGAAAAGAAGATTGTGCAGACAATGAGACAAGGTCCAGATGAAAATAAAGTAAGTTTGAAGCACAGAAATTAGAATGAGAGTAGAACAAACATTAAACTATTTGGATGGTCATTTGATTAGTTCAAGAAAAATGACGACTGTTGTTAGTTGTTATGTTGACAACACTCACCTGTGGGGGCGTATTGTGTGTCACACTCACTAGTTTGAGAATTCTATTTTCTTGATGACTTACAATAGAAGTATAAGCAAATAAATCCAGCAGTCCTCAATTCCTTTCTAGCAGCAATGCATGGACAGAGCACACAAAAGACCCCTCTACATGCTTCATCCTACGCCACTGCTCATTGGTTGCAAAATCTCACTTAAGGCACTTAAGGCACAAGGCGTTTTTTATAGGAAAGTTTAAGCAGAAGTTAGTCTGCTACGGTCCCGATTCTTTGCAATCAAACACATAAAACACAAAATAGTGGCCACCGCTCTGATCTTCCTGCTATGCTGACTTTAATGGGAATGTCCATTCTACTCTCATTCTACTTCCATAGTTTGAAGTGAAAAAAATGGCACCTGTGCAACATCAGTCAAGTTTTGTCTTACACTGCCTAACACATCTGGTGAAGACTTGTATTTATGGTAATATTGGTACTACTACGAGTACTGAAAATACATTTTGCTGAATGTCTGAATATTTAACTTCAACTAACTACATCCTAGTGTTTTTATGGAAAATCACTTCAGATCTTGCAAGAATATATGTGACAGAAACATGGCAAATAGGGAAAAAAAACACATGCACCACTCTTACTGTAGATTATCACAAATGCTGCAAAATGTTAGGTGTCTAAACCATTCCCTCTTGAGCAGTACTTGGCAGACGTGGGGCTGCTACTACACTCGTAATAAAGAAACACACTGGTATCAAGATAAAACCTTGGTGCTCTCTGAACATCTGTAAGACAATGACAGATAACTAGTCAGTCCACTGGAGAAGCAGGAGTGGCTGCTGAGTGAATGTTGTGTAGCAAAAGCAGTGTGCGGTCCTGGGTCAGCCAGCAGCATCTGAGCGTTAATAAGGGGGGTAATTGAATTAGAGGATCAGTGGAGGCCTGTAGTGTGGGCGCCACACGGCTCTAATTTCATTACAAGTGATGTAAACATGAGGTTGGCCCTCAGCGCAGGGGCCTCCCACATTAATACATCCACAAAATGCTCAAAACATTTTTTTTATTACAAAACCACAAATCTACACCTGCTCGTCCATCCTGTCCAACCGTGCGGACATTTCAGACTGTGTGTTCATGAGAGTTGTATGTTTACATGATTAAGTACCTAATGTGAATCAGGGGGGAAGAAATCTGCATTATGTGGCCCAAAAGCAGTTAGCACTGTCATCTCAAAGCAGGAAGGAGATTGATTCTCAGCCCTTTCTGTGTGCTGGTTATGTTTTCTGAATATGAAAAGAAATATGAAAAAATAATAAATCTAACATTGATGGTTGTGTAGGCGAGAGAACATGACACATTAAGTTGACATCAGGGAATATTTTTTGTTGTTTGTTTAGAAGAACATGATGGCTACCCACAATCTATGACATCCATACTGCAAAGTGATTTTTCCAATCTGCATGATACATATTTATGAATGTGCTTTGGCCTGATGACTCACTTGATCATCAAACTGAGCACAGCCCAACTAAAGCTGTAGGCTTGACTGTAGGCCTTCTTCCGGTGATGAATAGTTATGAGGGCAGGAGTTAACCAAGGGGAAACTGTTCACATCCCTAATAAGTCAGCTGTGACAATGACAATCTCATTGGGGTCACATGCTCAGCATTCCAACATGCAGGTGGGCCAATCAGAGCACAGGAAGAGAACCGATAGATATGAAGACAGAAATAGTCTTTTGCAAAGGTAAAAAAAGAGAATCGCATTGCCTAACTCTTTGCCAAAATATCACACATGTAATTACTTCATCGGGCAGTAAATCAGTCTAAATCTTCTCTACTTTAAACAGCACATCTGTTCACACAACTCACATCTATCATGTGCTTAATGCTAAAAAATGCTCAAACCTTGCTTTAACCAGTCTTTGACAGATATGCCTCTTTCATTTTTTGACACCCTGGAGAGCCTGCCAATTTACCCTGCAGCAAAGCAGGATGAAAACATGGAGGACAGACTCATCAGGTAGACAAGTGTCACTTTTGGCCTCAATTGCCACTGTACAGCCAAAGTTACATTCTACATTTCTTTTAAAAAATCCAGTGGCTTTGGTGGAAAATAACTGGGAGGTAAACCTGGGCTGCGTTTATGTTTTGTTGCTTTTGCATTCTGAAGAAGAGCTGCAAGAAAATCCTACATCTCTCACTTTCTACAATAGTTGATTGGTTGAAGATTTCTGTTCTGTTGGTTTGCATGCACTGATTTGGCAACAGATCCAGATCACCGCAACATGAGAAGGATAATACTAAAAATATTAAGCACTATGTGTTATATCTGAATGTGACTGAAACACTATATTCCTGTGACATCATTTTTCAAAACTATAGGTGCATAATTTATAGGCAGGAAAGTCACTGAAGACAGAGAACGGATTCTTTCTTCTGCCACTCTCCTTGATCTCAAAAACTACTGCACTGTCATACACTTAAAAAGTCCTTTAGCAGAGGAAAATGTTATGTTAATGTCAACTTTTGCAGAATAACAACTATAACTTTGTATCTGTGAAATTCCCACGTCAGCACAAAGGGGCAACAAAATGTAGAAAAAACAAAATCTCTAGGTTTTTTTTCTCTAAGCTAAAAAGAAAAACATCACTTTTATCAAGATTGCTCACAGGAAGACAAAAAAACACTGTGCATAAGACGGGAAGATATAACAGGAGCAGACAGCTGTGTAAAGGAGAAAGATACCTTTACCAGAATGCATCTGCAGTTTGTTGATTGCATCTCCATCCTAAGATAACAGAGCTGCAGACTAATGGAGCTTGCTGAAGAAGTGCCTCATTACCACTTCACTCAGTCTTACGTAGGTTGATAATTACTGATGCTACGCCAATCTTTCAGAATCCATTGTTGGTTGTTTTTCAATTTCAGGGAACTAACAACACCACCTCCAACCCACCTACCCCCTAACCAATACCCTTGGTCCTCCCAGTCCATTTCTCTGTTGACTGAGCGGTGCAAAACACCAGATTAATGACACAATAGAGTGCAAGTCGACTTTAAAAGCGCTCGTTTCCCAGCAACTGCCACAGGTAAGAGGGAAGAACCTTAGTCTAACCGGACCTTGCTCAAGGATGTTATAAATAGCAGGAGACTTAGGGCTGAATGAAGGCAACAACTGCCAAGCACTACCATAAACTCAATAATTCCCATTAAACCTTCTGTTTGTAAATTGTCCAAAGACAGGCAAAATGTTCTTCACACAGAATTTGAAGAGTTTGACAGATGAGTAAATGTTTTTACATTGTACTTTTTTACTTCACTTTGAAAATGCTGCACTTCCCTGAAGAAAAGCTGACAAGCTAATTGTCAAGTAGCGCTGTCACAAGCAGGTGGAGAGTTTTAAAATAAAGTTCACACCACCCTCATTATGTAAACAATCACAGCCAGTACTGCTAACCTCGCCCCCTCTATGGACTACAGCTGGCATACTTTACAGTAACAAGAAGGCTCAAGGGATGTGAAAGGCGTGTGAGTTAATCGTGTGTTCCTGTACAGTCTGCGCAACGTATCCAAACCTAAACCAGGGAACATAAAAAGAGAAAGATGACACAGCCGACACCTTTGTTATTTTCTTATACCTCCATTACTGCCAATTAAATTGATCTCTCTTCAGATCACTAGGAAATATCACTTAAGGTAAATGTTAATTAACACTAGTGCAGTCAGTTAAACGCGTTATTAATGGAGGTAATGCAAACCCATTTTGACAGCGTCAATTTTTTTTCATTAATTTTGGCCTAGCAAACTTTGTAGTTTTTTTTCACATGCTGTTGCAACAACTAGTAACGTCAGCAAAAAGTACAACACCACACCAGATCTAGCTAGATCGGAAACAAAACAACAGGCACGCCGCACACACTTGGTTGAGCTTGCAAGCCGGCCAGAAAGAAGTAACGTTACGTTTTGAGTGGATGGCTAGCGCGAGACGCCAAAATGGATGCCAATAAGATTCTGGATGGAAAGTTTACTTTCTAAAAGTTGCAAATTGGTTCCATTGACAAGACCAAAGTGATCTGTGTGTTTTGTCAATGACCAGTCTGAAATAACACTTGATGGCCAAGCACACAGCTGATGCGAATTCTCCGCCCCCCCCACCCCCTTGTCAAAGTACTTTTTTCACCCTTTTATTGATGGACAGTGTTATGTTAGTTTGAAATTGAACACTACAGTTGGCTAAATGCCAAAGTTGTTTTCAATGAAAAAAACATTTGCACAAAGCAAGCCAATCCACTTTTCCATGTTGGTAAGAGCATAAAAATGAGAAAACAATGGTCAAAAAAGAAATCAAGGGACATTTAGAATAGATAAAAATGTGCGATTAATTTGAATTAAATATTTTAATCGTTTGACAGCACTAATTAACACACAAGAAAAAGCTGCTAAAAACAAAGCTTCAGTTTATGGTTCAGCCAAAAGATGTCCCCCATAACATCGCCCTCTGTGAAAACAACAAGTCTGGTAAGTGCTGAGAAGACACAGGAGCGAAAGCCAGCAGCCCCACAAAAACGCGCATGCACGCACGCTCACACACACACACACACACACACTCACACGACTCATCCCCCTTACACAGGCACCACACTGAGGTCTAATCGATGCAGCTCATTCATACTGAACCACAGACGTCAGGGGAAGCCGGGGGAATTACAAGCAGCCTCCGCTGTGAGATCGCAGCCTAGAGGAAGCCAGGGGAAGACAAAGCCAGCTTCGCTCTGGAAACCTGCCGTTTACTGTCCACGGCATTTTTAACAACATGGCTACTGAGTTCCCTCGCTTCATAGGAAATGACACCAAACAGGTACAACAGTACTTAAACCGGATTGTTAAAGAACAATACGCCTTATTTTGGACATTTAAACATGATTATAGCAGTTGACCCCAGTAGATGGGTTTCTCCAGTGCTCTGTAGTAGCATCAACATACACTGTGTTGACCAATCATTCATCATTCAAAACAAAAAGGACAATCTTTCATTTGAATATATTTCTAAAAATCAATAAATAATTAACTCAGAACTGGTTCAGATGAGCAGTAAGAACAGATTCACACTTTAGGGGTACTATTACGGCCAAACCCAACACCAAGTCTATATCCTTTTGTTTGCGCTGATGGGCTGATTGTCTGACAACATTATCGATCTCATGAGGTGACTTCTTGTCCGAAGACAGTGGTGTGGAGAGTGGAACATGAGCTGAGAAAAAAGGCATTCTGGAAATCTGTTGTTTTGGAGTAGGCTACAGAAATGATAGGCTCCTGTTATCTCAATATCTAAACAATTTCCACAATGTGGATGCGGTTCTTATAGTTTGATGACCACCGGTATTCATTTTAGCCAGAGTACAACATTACAGAAAGAGAGAGAGAGAGAGAGAGAGAGAGAGAGAGAGAGAGAGGCAGCAAGAGGGTGAAGTAGGGGCCAAAGGGCTGCGAGGATTGGGATATTGGTGCACCCATGGGTGCCAATATGCCCAAAGAAAATGTTTTCAGGAGTGGGACCTGTTGCTGCCAGATATCTGTGGTCCGGATGTGGCCAGTGATTTACCTTGCACACAATGCTGTGTCACCATGTCAGGATTTTCCCCTCTAATCAACAGTGCTGTGAGACATGAGCAAATAGGAACCATTGTTTTTTTAGGCCTTTATTTCCACAGGACAGATGATGACATGAAAGAGGGGGAATGACATGCAGCAAAGGGCCGCAGGTTTGACTCAAACCTTTGAGTCAAACCTGCGGCCGCTGCATTGAGGAGTAGACCTCTATATGTGTGCGCCTGCTCTACCAACTGAGCTAACCCGGCCAAAGAACCATCGTTTTTATTGAAAATCATAACACGACATAACACAAAACCATGCTGCCTCTCTCTCTTTTTCTCTCTCTTGTTCTCTCTCTCTCTCGCTCTCTCTCCTCTTCCGCTCTTCATCTGTATACTTCATCTATAGACTATAGGCTACTCTGGCTCAAATGAATATGGGTGGCCATCTAATTATAATGATTTCATCCACATTGTGGATATCATTTAAATTTTGAGCCATGGCATTGAACATCATTTAGATAACACAAACCATTAATTTCTGTAGCCTACTGCAAAACAACTCCCAGAATGCCTTCTTCTCGACTCGCATTCCGCTCTCCACATTGCTGTCTTTGGACAAAAGTCACATCCTGAGAGCGATAATTTAATATCAATCTGAGCATGTCAGGAGCAACAACAACAACAACAAAAAAATCACTTTTAGTGGGAAAAAACATCAAGGCTGCACAATTGCCCCATTAGGTTACATTGCAGCTTGGATTGCGGCGGCTCGTCACTGCGATTTCGCTCAACACTGGACCAATTTAAATTTAAATTTTTTGGTCACATCAGTCTATTAGACACAACTGCATGGGGAAATGGGGTCCAGGTTGAAAAACAACGGTAGTTACCCTTTAAGTTCAGTACACAACAAAGTCTCTGAGGCTCCGAGAGCAACTCCTGCAAAAAATTAAAATTACCTCTTAGGCTAATTATTCATGAGGAAAATATGGATGACTTCATGTCTACATGAAGTCATCCATATTTTTTTTGTAACTTAAACTCTGCAGACACGTCCTGTAAGCTTGATCTCCTCCTCAGACAGGGGTAAGGTGAATACACATGCCTTTAAGTTAAGAGGCATTGTCTCCTGACTTTTACCTGACACGGTCAGGGGTCATAAAATATAGACGCACTTTGACCCTGATTAATCCCGATGATGACTCTAAATGAACAGAGGCAGAAGCGAGCACAGCTCTTTTCAAAATTAAACTGGGGACAACTGGTGGAAAAAATAACTTGTGGTTCACAAGAGAGAGGGACATAAAACCCAGACAATTGCTCAAAGCAAATGCCTCCACAGCAGTCTTCAACTGCACCTAATGGACCATGCCCAGTCCAGCATCAACAAGCCTTTATCTCCTCTTTCACACAGAGAACTTACCAGTAACTTCTGCTTTTGTCTTTGGTGGCTCAGGGTCTCAGGGTTGAGTCTCAGAGATCTACTGTTGTCCTTCAGAAGACGAAAGCTGTCCAAACGCTGCACACCTGGGAGCTGGTGGTGTAACACTTCATTTCTCAGCTGTGGTGGGGGGAATACACAAACGAACACAAAACTTGAAGTCATTTAAATCATCTTAGTCAAATCAATATAGTAATACTAATACTGTACATGTTGTTGGTGGTTTTACAGTTTGATTGTGCAGTTTTTGGATAACTTATTCCAAATAGTCCACTGTTGGTCCCACTGGTGATGAAATCTGCTAGCACTCTGAGTGTAGGTGAGTGGCCGCTCAGAGCCAGCAGGTGGTCTGACAGGAAACACCGCTAACAGCTACATTGATGCAGTGAAAACAGTGTGTTCTCCCTTTAATGATCTTCACAAGTTCAGTCTACTAGACCACCTGCTGCTTTGGACGTTGGACACAGCATTCCACAAAATTTTGCTTCATTGAAAATAAAATGTGCAACCTAGTTTAAAACAATCATACAATGTAAAAACAGAAGAAATATGTATTGTTTTTATAACGGATCCGGTGTAAAATCATCCTGAGCTGTGCTTGTTAATCTGTGCACGTCACAAGTGATTGGTATGGTGAGTTAATTGTATTTTCCCAGTTATCCAGATACTTCACACAGCTCTGTTTACTCACATTCTAAAATCTGCAAACAACATGTTGACCAAGTGTTTCAATGGAAAATAACACTTAAGCACTCATTCAACCAGATACTTACAAACCCACACAAGTCTAAGATGCCATCGAGGTAAAATAACATCCTCTCTCCATGTTCAACCACTTAGCCAGCAACGCTGATAGCACAACCTAAACTGCTTGTTATTGCCAAGCTAGTGGAGCTGGCTGGAAATAATAATGCCCCCTATTAAATTATTCATAGCTCCAATCAGGTGGAACCAGATGCTGCTTTTGTGTCATAGAGGGAGAGCTGTAACTCAACTCAAGCATGGAAGGCCATCGCAAGACTTCATGGAACAAGCATGGATGCTACTGGGCTACAAAACAAAACACAGGATGTCATGACACTCGCTTGGCTGTTTCCATGTGACATTTCACTGCAAGTGTTCAGGCAGAGGACCGTGGCTCAGTCCAAATGGGGGCAAAGCCTGAGGTGCTGCTCGCAGTTCACCAACCCTGTGTTGGTGTCGCTTTGTAACCCGCCCCCCAGACATTTGTGGCCATGGCCAGAAGATGACCTTTTTTGTTCATGCAATGCTTTACTGCTGAATACTAATGCTACGGTGCTGTGTGCCCGCCACTCATGGGAACAAGCAATGCTATTTTTAGCCACATGTCCCCAGCTGCACATCTCCAACCCGGGGCCAATGAGCAATTAGTGTTTGTTTCTAGTGGCAGGAGGCAGTGCCGTAACCTCCCAAACGCATATAGACATCTGGACAAAGACTGTCTCTGTCGTGCCCCGTACCACTGCCACAAGGCACTACTCCTAAAGTTTTGTTGACACTCTGTCCATGTGAACCTTTATAGGTGCTGAGCAGTAGGGGTTTTACATACACATGTGCAGGCTTTGCTTGGTTTGGCTCAGTGCCTCAGCCAATAACAATTTGCATTCACAATAGGGCTACTTGCTTTAAGGTGTGTTTTCAGTGGCGCGGCTTTTCAGGGCCACGGCTGCTGTTACAAGCCTGAGAGAAATAAGACAGATATCCGAACATATAAACTGGGACACAGGAGATAAACTAAACCACAGAGATTCAGTGAGAAGCTACATAAATACTGTAAACAGCACAGATACTTTTAAAAGCATCTATCTTTCTGGTCTCCAGCCCAGACATGAGTTAGGTTGAGTCTCGCAACATAGGAAGAAGAAAGGGGGGTCGTTATGGTTTGGCCGCGGTCGGCGAGACATCACCACTGGTTGGTGAGGCGAGTTTTGGTCACTAAAACTGGTAAAGGAAACGCAAATCAGCGCGGCATAGTTTGGCTCAGCAGGCCAAAAGTGCAAATGGAAAAGCTCTTCTCCCCAACATCAGCTGCCATTCACTCCGGAAACAAAGACTTATTTAACTACTCATTCAATAATTTGTGGCCTTGGCTGAAAATGACATCATCCTGTGCCTGTGTTTCAATATAAGCAAAAGTGTCCGAACAACTTCTTGTTTGGTCAAAAGGGGCCATCAATTTTAATTGTCCACAGACTGTACTTCAGAAGGAGTTATTCATAGAACTGCAACCAACGATTATTCTCTTTATCAATTAATCTGCCAATTATTTAATAATACCCACCACGATTTTCTGAAGCCTGACTGAACACACTCAAGCTAAAGCTAGGCAAAGTTCAATATTTCTTCTCGAAAAACCACGTATAATAGCTTTCCAAAACAGTTATTCATTTTCTGACCATTAACTAATCAATAATTTGACTCATTTCACTTATAGTTATTTAAGACTACAATTTTTGAGAAGCAACAGTCACAAACATTTCAGTACTGTGTATGTGATTGGCTGACTCAGAAACACACATCAGGATTTGATTGAATGACATTTCAGTATGGGCTCATTATTTGTGATGATTGTCAAAGCCAAAGGTAAGCTTTCTGTTTTCAGTTATTCTGGGATGAAAATTCTGGCAGGCATTTCTAATTAAGCAGAATTAGACACTTTTTGTTTTGTCAGTATACAGACATTTCCACAAAAGTCATGCTGGGCCTTACTCTTAGACTGTCAGCAACTCTAAGATAACACAGTATATTATGATATATGTCGCTGAGCGGGTATAATGAGTCAGTTTTGGAGTCTGTATTTCATGACGGCCTCTTTAATTCATTTTAGTCAGGGCAAAGTTAATTCAATCCACCTTATTACAGCTTCTTCATGCAATTACCCTGTGCCCCTGTTCATTGATGGGCCGGCACGGAGGCAGTGGATTGGACAGCCGGCTTTCCAAGCCCACAGAGACCTATGAACAATGTAGCATGCCCTATCATATAGTAAACAAAAATGAATCACTGCAAAAAAGAAATCATTGTGCTGCAGCACCCACTGCACAGCCAATTTATTTTTTTCTAGTAATCTTCTGTGAAATTCCACTTGATCGGGACATTAGAGTCAATTACATCCCTACATAAAACACAAAGCATTAACTCTGGAGCACATTATCATTTTGTTAATCATCCTCAACATTAAAAGTGGTGTAGAAACAGCAAGTGTTCCTTGAGCTGACTGGCAGTGTGTCTGTAGCACTGCCTGCCAATAACATGTTATCAAAAAGACTGCAATTAAGCTCCAACATGGTGGACAACACACAGAGTAGAGCGTGTCCGTATAAAGGATATGAAGAAACAACATAAGAATATAAGAAGCAAGAATATAAAGAACATTGGACATGGTGTTTAACAATCACTCTCTTTTGCCTTTTTGGAAAAAAATACAATTTTTGAAGTTTGGGTTAAAATAACCTCAACAAAAAACTCAACACAATACTGCTTTTTAAAGAAAATGTAAGTGCAGTGTGGACAAAGCAGACACAGTAAGCAAAACCTGTAAGCAGAAAGACAGAGACAGAGGTAGAGACCGAGAATAAACCTGTGGAGATAAGCTTTTTTATTACAAAGCAAATCCTGACAAATAATCACTGTCTGTGGATTTTGGCAAGATCCGCATAATCATCCCCAGCCCCCACTCTCGGGCATCATCGTCCATCTTTCAGAATGTATCCAAACAGCCCTCAACCTCACTGAGCTGACCACAAACACAGATTTGACTGACAGCTATGAAAAAGCCACAGAAATCTCAAAAAAATAATATATATATTTCAAATATGCTTTGGGTTGTTTGACTAGTGCTAACTCAAATATTGTTGGTGTGGAACAAAAAGGCCCTTTGCCTTGCAGTCCTTCTCTCCTACACTGATTCCTATAAAGACAATCAACAACCTGTCCATAACAATGTAAAACTGATGAAGCTAAAGCATTCAGCATAAGCTTAGTACTACCAGGGTAGGGCCTGCAGCTTTTAATGCAAACATTTGCTGCTGTGAAAATGTGGCAGCTGTCAGTCATATCTGTAAAGTGAGTGACAAAGTGACAAAAAAGTGAAGTGACAAAATAGCATCACCCTAACAATGAACCAATACAACTAATTTCTGGGGGCTCATGTAATCTCATGCTGTTTACACCAGATCAGTGTTGTCTATCTGACTAAGTGGACAGCCCTGATCAACTCCAGGCACAATCAATTATGAATGCAGTCAGATCCCTGAGGTGATTATCGGCTACTCTCCTCCGACCTCCAGAGAAGTCCAGCAGTCCAGTCCCTCCCACGGTTGTCTGAGCCCGACTACAGCAGTCAGTCAAACTGCCGACATGTCGACAGTTGGCCCAACATATCTACTAACATTACATTTTAGCCGCAGGAGCTATGGTGTAACACAAACATGCTGTAAACATACATATATGCACATGTGTAAAGAATAAGACAAACTGAAACACGCTGGTGTAAAGTGAACATGCAAGTAGATAGACCTATATAGACAAGAACATGTACATGCACTGAACATGTGTGTAGAGTGGATCTAATCTAGGGGGATTATATAGCACAAAACATCTACATAAATCTGCCCTCACATGGGAAAAAAACCCTCTGGACACACAAGAGACCCATGCTTGCTTTTTCATGCACGGACAGTCCAACAATCTGAGCAAATGATGCGCTTGCTTACAATGATAATGCACTTTCACTCTGCTGTCACTCTGTCTCCTGGAGCCATCTTTGGAGAGATTTCCGGGTGAAGATGGGGTTATGTAACGGCGGCCGTGGACCCTGCTGTTCATATCACTAATGCTTCACACTGTGGCGGGGTCACGTGCTTTATCCAGGCCACATCCAGGCGCCAGCAGCAGCAGCAGCAGTGTTCCAGCTGTTACTACTGCCTGGGCTCAGTCACTCAGGGCCATGCTGAGTTATGCTCCTCTTACACTGCTACAGTCTTGGTTGAGCAGCCATGTTCAGCACCACAGCACTTCACCTTTCACTTTTGTCTCTCAAACATACTTGCACTGGAGACAATGTGTCATACTACCATTACTATTCAGCTTATCCACAATGCAAGGTAGACACTACTCATACAGGAGAGGCTAATGCATCCTTATGGGATTTCATCTGGGCAACTCAATCACCTACTGAAGGGGAATGGTATTGTAAAGAAAATGTCAAATATTTGTATCCCAACTTTTTTTGCCAACTGCCGTCTCTGCATTGCCCAAAAGGTTACTTATTGTGACACCACCCGAGGTTAAAAACTCTACAACTAAACAACATGTGCTTACTATTGAGTGTTAAGCATCTTGATTTAGACCTACACTAAACAGACCAGCTTTAAAAGGGAATTTGCAAATGACTTAGCATCATTACTACTTCTAGTGAACACTCAGCATTTTTTTTAACCTGCTTCATAGCTTCAGAGCCTAACTGATACAACAGCATGGCAATATTATACTTTTAGCTTATTACAGATATACTGGTATGTGCATGTATTTCAGTATCAGTGTGTAAGGTCCAAATAATAGCAATACAGAAATAACACAAACATATGTTTGAGGTAAAGACTTTCTCCATTACAAAAACTGTCCACCAGGGAGCACTGACTGAGCTGCTGCAATTACTAATTTTATATTAACAATGGATCAAAAGTCTACTCTGTCAAAGGGGCCACTTGTAGTGACAAACACACTGAGAATTATCACCCAACTACAGTTCCTCTCACCCCTACTGAGCATTTTAGTCTTTCAGCTTGTTGTTTTAGTTGGACAGCCCACAACCTTACTGTTCAGTTCACTGTCAGTCTTTTCATCTCCCCACTTCAAGACACAGCAGGTTATTTAGCAAAAGAAATCTTTGATAAATTCATTTTACACACAGCACAATGACACTGACTAGCTAGTGAATACAGCAGAGCACCTAAAGAGCAAGATATTTCCATCAGGACTGGCTGAAGACAAAAATAGAGCTGGAAAGAGAGTGAATATTGAACTTCCATTTGGACATAATCACAACTCCAAATTAATGCTAATTGTGTTCCCTGTCTGAAGGGTGCGTAAATAAGAGACGGTTTGTTAACAGGCTCACATTATTCCTTATGCTGATAATCATTTTTGTGTTCGCATTTTGTTTGTGCAGCCCCAAAAAAAATATTGCACAGTAAATACTGATCACAATTCTTTAATAGTCAATTTAAATTATCTTTATAAAAAACAGATTTTGGATTTAAATTCAGTATAGTTTTCTGCGACTAAAAACAAAATGTCTGAACTCCCAATGCAGTACACCCCACCCATTTGGTGCTACTAGAGGGAGAATTTTATGCATATATTATTTGACCGAGGGCTGGATTAGAAAAAAAATGCTCAAGAGTACTCTGCCTCCCTCCTTGACCTCCCTCCACCACCAACACCACCCTTTGCCTCCTCTCCCTCAAATTAATTGCAGAGAAAACAAATTTGCGTTAAAATATGAATATCCGTCTCCTGTGCATAGTGAAGATAAAAGTTACTTTCTGGGAGCTCAGGGATAAAAAGTGAAATGATGAATGGCCATGCCTGCTATGTCAAGGTGGACAGGAGGAGCTACAGTATGAATGAGAGTTTGTGAGTACTCTCCCATATCCGAGGTGTGGGTCTAGACTGACAACCCTAATTATGGGAGCTCTTCAAATGAGTGACCTTGGTAGGCAGCAGAAACACACACACACACACACACACACACACACACACACACACACACACACACACACACAAACACACACAAACACAGACATATTTTCGCACAGTGAAAATCAGAGTTCAGCCTCAACTGTTTATCCCCACTGCCACCCTCTGCTCTCATTACTGCCACCTATAGGATCTCATTGCAAACTGAGCTCTGTAGCTGATGACACAACATACAGAAACACTTATACCTTTTAAATATTCATGAATGCCCTCTACAACCCACAGTGCCAATTTAGAATGCACACACAAACAAACCTTTTCAGTATGCAATAAAAAAAATAAAAAAATAAATACCACCAATGATACAGTGTCAGCTGTTGGGTTAACATGTCTTCCACTGGGATTCAACACTGATGGATAATCTGCACAAATGTTTGACAAAATCCATGCAAGCTAATTGATCAAAATTAGATG
Organism: Etheostoma spectabile; assembly: GCF_008692095.1. Lineage (NCBI taxonomy): Eukaryota > Metazoa > Chordata > Actinopteri > Perciformes > Percidae > Etheostoma > Etheostoma spectabile. The sequence goes on along the minus strand of NC_045737.1, from coordinate 23,534,457 downwards.
ACTGCTGTCTACCAATTAGCATCCAGAAAGCGCTATTTGACAGGCATGGCAGTGACAACCGGAACCAACGTCAACCCTAAAAAACATGTTATATCACCCACAGACAATAGCTAAACACACTGCTCCTGTTATGCTGACTTCTGTATTCTTTTTACACACTGCAGCATGTTTTCAGTTAGGACGGGAAACTCAATAAAACAATATGACAGTGAATCCTCACTGCATGCAAATGATGTGCAATGTCCTCTGGCTCTTCTCGGTGCTGGACATTCTACCCTCCTGTGCAGAACACCTCAAAACATCTCTTATCCATCTCTTAAGAAATGCATTTAAGGGTAGGAGGGCTGCATGTGTACGATTACCAGAAGATTACATTTCAATATTTGTAGCCGCTAAGAATCTGAAACACTAAAACATGTTATGATGATCCTTATCCCTCCAGCGGCAGCAGCACAGGGATCCTGCAGCAGAGGCAACACAACAATCCTTTGCTCAGAAAAACACACACGGTTTGACAGCAGACAGTAGATGGTACAGTACCTTAGCAGCGGCTGTAAAAGGACCGATGCAGTGGCAGGTGTTTCCTACTGTGTTGAAAGGACAGAAAAGCAGCTGAACCCGGGATGATGGCTATGGCAGCTCGGTAGCATAAAATGGTTCATCAGTGCTCGGCAGAAAGAGGCACAGCCAAGCAGCAAAGGGAGAGGGAGACAGCCAGCGAGCATTACTCAGCTCACACTACCGTGGCTGTGCAGCAGAGCACACACACACACCAACACGCCCCCTTTCGCTCTCTCTCTCTCGCTCTCACTTTCTCACACACACACACACACATACACACACTAAGTCACACAGACACAGGCACGCAGGGGTGCAGAGGCAGTGCAGTGCGCAGCAGTACTGAGCAGCGCTCCCTCTCCAGGATGTCTTTCGTCTTCCTTAATCAGAATTGGTCATTCTCTGTCCCATTCTCAGCAGTCACAGACAATCCTGTCAATAAAGCCTTCCAGCCGTGTGCTCCATCGTATCGCCTGCCCACCTAACCACCACTGATGAGCAGCCATGATTGAAGTTGGCAAGGTCATGTGAGGTTCTCTGGCGTCCCCCTTGGTCTTTGCTCTCAGATTTGTTGCAGTGTTTACCGGCTTTTTTTTTTTTTTTTTGCACGCTGATACAGGGACTCTGCCTTGCCTCGTCATGGGTCATTATGCCATAGAGGCTACCCGGAGGCTCAGCTTGACAAACCCTCACTCACTGAATGGTGGACCAGACCAATCAGCTATCACAAACAGCAGCTATATCCATACCATCCAATCGCAGATCAGGAAATCAAGTGCAGAAGGGTATTAATGGGGATTATTTGGGCCATCCTGGTTTTTTTTTCACTATATGGAGATGTGGAGGAGAGAGGCAGAGGGTGCAGTATGGATGCCCTCTGTGGCTGACAGTGGTGGTGCACTCTGTTGTGGGAAAAGGAGAGAGGAGAAGCAAGACCCAAAACAGATATGCTTTCCTCAGTGTGGATGCTTAGCAACCACAGCAGCTCCTTACCTCTGTAAGAAGCCTCCCCCCCCCCCCCCCCCAGCGGGACCCTCTCTGCAATCCCAACTGAGAGCTTACATTGCACAGCGGCTATTTAACACTCAAGGCACCGCCACATGCCACATGATTGATGAATGTTCCCGCTCATGTCCTCTACCTGGTTTGTAAACACTAAAGGGGGAGGTGCTGAGCTCTGACAATGGGAAGGAAGCCCACCTGATGTTTATACTACGACATCAGCCGCTATGGGCAACTCCGCTGTCACTGCCCAATGTGAGTTGAGTGTCGATTTGAGTTGCACATGCTTAGATTTAAACGGTTTACGGCATACGTGTCATACTGAAATTTGTGAAAACCATAAAATAATAAACTTTTCTCATTAAAAACAATAACAGAAGATGGAAATCATTTCAAAAACGTTTTAGCTATCTACGATTGTTTGATTAGCTCGAGACACCATTCCAGTGACAGCCTTTGTTGTGTTTGACTGCTAACTTGTAGCCAGCAGTGAACGAACTTCGTTAAATAGATCCATTTTTACTGTATTGACATAACAGAAGTCTCTCGTTTGTTGGCTATTTGTTGCAAACTGATTCATGCGCGTCTCAAATCTGCACTCGACTCACATTGGGCAGATTATATCACCTCTAGGGCCATTAGTAAATTAACTTAAACCATAACACAGCAGCATACAAAGTAGAACTGCAAGCATAGCACTTTTTTGATCATTTTGGCAAAGGAACTGTGTTTATGAATCTGTTTTTGTTATATTATTCATGAATGTAGAAGTGATGAATGTATCTCAACAAAGGAGAATAATGTTAGGTCTATTGTATTTTATCAAAGCTGCAAAGCTCAAATACTGTAGCTAAATGCCTGCAAAGTTTGGGTCAAGTGGAAAAGAAAAAAGACTGCAAATATTGTTTGAGCCAAACGGGATCAAGGCATTTTTGACTTCTCACTTGGGAGGGCAGAGCCATGTAAGGTGCATACTGCTACTGCTGGTCCTGTGTTAGTTTATTTTATTATTTTCTGAATAATGATTCAGAGGATGCCTGCCTACCTTAGAACGTTAAAGGGAACCAAACGTGTTCAGACAGCTGTCAGAGGATGTCAGAAGGCAGACCAGCAGCTCCGGGCCGGCCTTAACTAGCTGGCTGAGACACATTTGGAGGTGTGAACAACTGTTTTGACATTCCCTTTTTGTGAAGGGTTCTGCAGATTAACAAAAACTGTGTGCGGTGCAAAAACAACAACATGATAAGCTAAGCTAGGTCATATATCAGGAGGCTGCAAATAAAAAGGAATAAACAACAGATATTTGCAGATAACTATTGATGCAGTCAGACAAGATTTACACAAGATATTCTTAATAACGTGTATATGATGACCAAAACAGGTAGTGGCATTTGGTGTTAAATTCACAAAAGTCTAATAACCAAATGCAATCATATGCATTTTATAACCTCCTGGTGAGTTCATCACAGCCATATTCTTCCCCATTCCAAAGCAGGGCATTAATGCTAGCATTTGTGGCTGCAGGGAACTCGCACGGTAGCACGCCTGCAGAGGCAATACCATCCCCAACAGCCTCCACTGAGCACTTCACTTGCATGTCTCTCGTTTCTAGATCACTATCCTGTCTGAAGGCTCAAGTGATTTCAAAACAAGCATCTTGTGAGCAGGACAAGTCAATGGATTAATAGGCAAAGGTTGTATCATTACAAACCCCTTCTACTCTCTTTGCAGGTACCTGATACGGCTTCACACTCTCCTTTCCTAATGTCCAAATAAGCAAATGACTGTACCTATGCAATTTAATCAAGCTGTTTAATATTATGAACAGGCATTTTAGGCCTTTATTTCTGACAAGACAGCTTAGACTGTCTTAGGGGAGAGAGAGGGGGAATGACATGAAGCAAAGGGCCGCAGGTGGGAGTTGAACCTATGGCCGCTGCATAGAGGACTTAGCCTATTTATATGAGCGCGTGCTCTACCAGGTGAGCTACCCAGGCGCCCAATCTAACATTTTTCAGACAGCAGAGACAAGGACTGACTTTTACAAGTACCCATAAGAAATGTAGGGTTGTAGGTTGGGATTCATAAAAGTAGGTTAGGCAATTTTTATGTATGAATATGCAGTTTTAATATAAAACAAAAACATCATAGAGGAACGGGATGGGAGTCATTTTTCGGGGATTAGGACGAGACAGGAGTTTTGTTTTTGTGGGAGTGGGATGGGACAGGAGTGAAAATCCACCTCAGTGTCACCCTTTAGTCCTCAACCTACACTATAAAACATCATACAGGAATTTAATGGAATTTACTAATATGTTAGCATTAACTACATTAAATGTAAATATATACATTTTATTAAGTTAAGTTATTAGTCTTGAATTGTGTTGAATGAATGTACTGCTGAGAGTTCACTCAACTCAATAAAATTTGCTTCTAAAGAAACATCATCAGCCTTGGATAATTTGCAATAAGATGAGACTTTATCACAAGGGAAATTGTGAAATTGTGTAGCATTTTAGCAGACTTCCCAGCATGCTTTGTTTGAGAGTTGAAACTGAGGAGACCCTTTTTCATATGGAAATGGCAACTTATATGTCTTTAAGGGCTGTGACACACTAACCCGATAATTGTCCGTCGGACAGTCTGGCGAGGTCAGTGATTTGAGTCTGTTCGGTGTGTTTTGTGCCGTCGTCTGTCCGGAGTGGTCTGAAGGGATCGTCAGCCTTCATTTTGGCCGACCTGACATGCTCGGTCGAAAGGCGGGCACTGCCGGCAGTCGGACTCAAATGACCAATCTGATTGGTGGAGTGCAAACCCAGAAACAAGGAGTGGGACTAGAGTCTCTCAAAATCTGACAAAAATCTTTTAAACTGACCTTTGTCGATCTGAAATGAAGACTGCATGGCCTATTTCTCGCTTAAAATGTTTTCAGAAACACAGTTCGGTGAACTATTTTAGTAAAATATGAGATCGGATTCTGAACAAGCCGCCATGACAGTCTGACTTTGAATTTCCAGAGAAACCAGACCCACATGACACATTTGTCCAATCAGCTGCCCGTTTTAATTTTGGGCGACAATACAGATTATTGCCGCCTGCTGTTATGGAGATGTGTTACATCTCGTCGCTTTGGTGCGTTCCGAGGCACTTTTTTTTACCAACTCGGGGAGACTGATTAGTCCAACTGCCTTTTCTGTCGAGGGTCGGCCGTCTGGTTGGTGTGTCAGGGGCATAATAGGGCTGCACAATATATTGTTTTTTATTGTCATAACAATATGAACATGTGCAATACACACATTGCGAAAGGCTGCAACATCTATCGCAAGATAGACAATCAGAGATTTTCTGTCTTAGTTGAAAGAAAATATCAATAGTGGTGTCTTTTATATTCAATTCAATTCTCAATTTGTTCAATAAAAGATGCTTGGAAAGTATTTCCGACAAGCAATTTGTTGTATTTTAGAAGAATACTGATAGCAGAAATGCAGAATTGATTATGTTATAATATCTGTTTATTTATCACAAGCAGTATCGTTATCGCGATATTCAACGTTATCGCATACCGCATATTTTCCTCATATTGTGCAGCCCCAGTCTTTATTACATAAAGATAAGTCATGATTAGTATTGGTTAGTATCCTAACTCAGTTACTGTGAGCAATGACACATGTTGTTGGAGCCTCTTTAAAGCAGCTATGAGTACTTCAGGTCAAATGAAGAACTGACTCTTCAAATTGAGATATACTAATATATCTCTAATGTAAGTCAGCGTGGCTCAACAGTTTTTGTATTGAACTTAATATCTCAAGTTCAGGGAATTAACTCAGTTTAACATTTTTACGCTGAAGTAATTATTCAAGTTAAGTATAGTTAACTCATATCTTTAATCAAGGCAACAGGGGAACTAAGATGAGCCAGCTTAAAATGATTTACAGTACCCTTCTAAAACACCCATTTTCACATCCCCATGCATGTTATCACATAGTCACACACACAATTAATCTGCCAATGGACAATGATATAAACTACTTAGGCTATTCACCAAACCAGCTGCATTTTGCACATCTGGTTAATAACTGCATTTAATTTTGTATCATCTGATTTCTGCAATATGATGCTTGAACTGCAAAATAAAATTGGTTATGTTGTCTTAAGTCAATTGTGAGTCTATTGTACATAGGAATGCACTACCAGTAGTTGCCACGATTGCCACGAAAATGTACATAAAGAAAAATGTCAGTGTTTCTACACAAGGCTAGCACTGATATTATATTATGGTTACAAACAAGGTAACTAGATAAGTAATTAGTTTATTAGTAACATACATATGTAGGTGTGGGTATCTACTATTATAAACTAATGCAAAACATGTAGCAAACCCGCCCAAATGCAATTATTTTGTAGATACTGCATATTTTATGCTGTATTTAATCAAATCCATATTACATAATGGCATGTTAGGTAATCTCTTTGTTCACAAGCAAACACCACTTACAGTTAATAAAGCATTGCATTATTTTTATGTTTGGTAGTTAAATCAACGGCATAAGAGACGATAGTCGGATGGTTGCATTTGTTAATGATGAGCCTTGGTGACAGGAAAGAGCCCTTGGCTGGGAAGTGCAAGGGGAGGTCAGATTATGGCTGCAGGCATCAACAAGTGCTGATCCCGCCAGTGTCCAGACACGGCGGAATCAAATCTTATTCATCGAAAGCTTAACAACCAACACACATTCAAACAACACACCACACTCACCTTATCTGTGCCTCTAATCCGGCTGTTCTTCTTTGCTGTGCCTAACCGTTGTCTCTGGCTCCATGCTACTTCCCACTGCGACTGTTTCAGGAGTTTCTCCATCTTGCAAGTCTTCTGACAACCCATTGTCCCCTGGCACATAAAAACAGATATCAAGTTAAGTCATGCAATCACATTACATCTCAATGATACAATCCCTGTTTGTTACGAGCAATAACCTACCATGACAGAACGGTTTGCATGCTTCCCCAAACGCTTGTCATAGTCAGCAGTGCCGGATGATGTCATAACTCCAGCATGTTCAGATTATAAATATCTGTATTACATAATAATGGATGTTGGATTATTGTTAGTACACAGACTGAGGAGACGGCACAGCTGCCGCAGGAAATGCACAAAACTATGAAACCATCTAAAATTACATTTGAATGATTACAAAGAAGAGATAAAAGCTGAATGTAAGACATTTGATGTATGTTTAGAGGACACATTTCATAAAAAAAATGTATCACATGAATGTGGAAAAGTAAACCATTTAACAGTGTCCCTGTAGAAATGACTAAAAGTGTAGGGTTTTGTTTTGCTTTGTTAACGCTACAAGGTTTTGAAAAGCATGGCTAGTTGAAACTATGTTATATAAAGAAGACATTTAGATTGTCTACATAATTGGACTAGAGTCCACAATTAAAAATTTCATTTATCTTTTTTTCTAATTGTGATTCACAGTAGCTGTAGGCTATAATTTGTCCACAGACTATTAACACTGTTCAAAATCAAGAAGATGTGTTTTATATTTTACTACCACCCACCTCAGATGCAGGATAAACCAGGCTCCAGCAGAAATGAGGCAGCAATTAAAACGTCCAGTGGGCCGGTCATTAGTAACACTACAGTTTCCACTGGGTCATCCAGGCCAGCGTTCTCCAAAACTCTGCAGAAGACACTATTAGCTGTTGGATTTTCCTTCCCAGTCAGCTCCAATTCCAGTTAGACCAAGCACTCTATTGGACTATGCAATTCACTTTTATCGTTTTAAGAGCCGATACATACCTCATACAGTGCACCTAGTAACAGAACAAATCTTTCTGCAACCTTTAAATGAGAGTCACTTCTAGACCTTTTAAAACATAAAGGCTTAGAAGGTTATATCTGCACACTCATGAGCAATTCCTGCAATATTTAAAAACAGGATGTTGGCACCCAGTAAGTGTAACATGGTTTGTACTAGGGTTGGGCAATTTGTTAAAATTTGACAACCGACCACTGTCAACAACTTCTGATTGGCAATATATAATTGTGTAGGTGTGTGTGCTTAAGTAGAAGTAAAAGTAGACAACCTGAACTACCTAAAACGATTAACTGAGCTGGGAGTAACTTAATAAGAAAAAGAAAACAAATATCAGCATACTTCTGTCTTTTCCCCAATTACACACATGTATATGGCTATGGTCAGTTTATGGTTTGTTATGAGATCATCTCCTGATTAGATAATCTCAGGGTTTTTCCTTACTCAGAATCGGGCTTTGGGGGGTGACACACAAACCACGATGGTCCGTACAGTAAATGGCCTGCGTTACCTTATTTGACAGAAATATATGCATTTGCCTGTAATTTCTGACAATTTGATAAACAGAAATGCCTATTATGCTTAAATAAATGGAACACATTAACAAAACTGCTACATTAATTACACATTACATTAATATTTAAATACTATTGTTAAAATCACAGGGATGAAGTTCAGTACAACCTGACTCTGGACAATAAAACTTTTAGTTTAGGGCTCCTATTCAAGTTCATGTTCTGCTTGTTCAACAGGTGTTTGGTAAATTGCTAATAAACACATTCAGAGTGGATTTGAATTGCTATTCTGTCTCTCAATTTGTATCATTTTAGCATTGGTGGTCCTTTGGTGCTGGCTAAAACCTTTGACGGGAGCCAAACATTACTCACCAAGTTACCATGTCAATGTTACATTAATAATATACTCCACGAAGTACAAAACAAATTGCTTTGTGTTGCTTGCTGTCTTTATCATGTTATGATTCGGCAAATAAATCAGCAAATCAAATATATAAACCATGTCTATTATGTCAAAAAGAGATATAAAGACCATCTTGTTACAGTGTCTTTAAAACAACAGTTCCATCCAAAATCAAAAATACATATTGTTCCTCTTACCTTTAGTGCTATTTATCAATCTAGTTTGTTTTGGTGTGCGCTGTCCGTTATTGTTGCCCAAAGATGTCATAATGATGGATATGTATGGTACTCAGCTTCAAATATGGAAGCGTAGAGCATGTGTTTGTGGCTGACAGCGAAAGATGTAAACTGTCCTCCTTGGCTGAGCTGTAACCATAGACTGTAAATATTAATGTTAATAGTCTATGGCTTTAACGTTAGCTAGCTCATCATTATGCTCATCATCTAATTATCTCATATAAGATAATGATGTGACGTTTCAAAATGAGTTGCCTATAAATGTGTTCACTCCTTCACTTTTTACTTGAAGAAAACCATCTGTTTTATACGTATAATCTGTCCAATACTTCTTTGTCTCTCTTCATCAGGCTGCATGAATGACCTAGTTAAATCGTTACTAAAGTCATAAAGACGCGCTAACAGTTAGCTTAGGCTAGTTAACAGTAGTTTTGGATGCATAAACTGCTAACCTAACGCAACAAACACACTTCCTGCTTCAATGTCAGCACGGTTCTCTGATGTACAGAGATCAGACCAGCCTTGTCACCCGGTGCTTGCTCAGAATTTCCCTCTATGGAATTTCCCGCTTTGGCCATTTTTTCGCTATGAACAGGGTAATGAGGGGCGTGGCTGTGGGAAGATACTGACCAGCCTCAGCAGAGTAAAAGTTGGCCTACCGTTCATGGTTCATGTCTAAAAAATAAATGTAACTGTCTCTGATAAATTGCAGTAATATTCTCCCACACAATATTATATTTACATGTTAACAAGACATTGTAGTTCTACAGTGTCACCTTGTGGGCTTTTCTGCTTTTATTTTGAAAACCGCCGTTTTCTTCTTCTGATATTTTTGTAATGCTAACCTTCCTGCTACTCTGTCTTCACAATCATAGACCGTTAATATAAATTAATCAATCAATTAATTATTAATCAATATATATACAGTCTATGCACAATGTGGTGCTCACTTTCTTTAACTGTCTATGTGCCACGCATCGTCGGAGCAACGAGCTCCAAACTGTGAGGGTGTGTCAAGCTAAGAGAGCATGCTAGCTGATGGACTGAAACTCTTTGATCAGAGCCCTTGGAGAGCGAATGAGATACAAAGGAAAATGTGTGGAGTGTGTATTATTAGAAGGGATTTGTTAAAGAAAAGAGAACGGCATTACTTAACTTGTTTACGGGTTAATTGCACATTGCATTTCTGTGAACGATTATATGTTGTATTTCATTTAAAAGAAGCATGTGGCATTTTATCTGTCATAATAGAAAACGTATTTCATTTCATATTATTAGTTAAATGTTAAAATGATTTGTATTGGGTGTAAAAATGATTAATATGTGAACATGATTTATGTGCGAATAATTTGTGAAGCTACATAAAAACATTGTGTATTTCTTCTGTTTTATTCTGTAGTTTTCACGCTGTTCATGGTGCATGTGCCCCGCCAGGTCCTTGTTGAGAGAAAGTAATAAATTGAAACCCGTTGAATAGCTGAGTCTGGATCAATAAATCCAAGGGGCCGCTACAATAAATACATAAAAAAATACACATTCTAACAAGAACAGTTTACTAAAACATACCAGATCATACCCAAATAAAGTAGATAGGCTTATGGTAATAAGTAGCCTAACTAGGAAAACTAAAAGAACACTTTCCACTATGAGGAAACACTCTTCAGGTCATTGTGATTAGTGTTGTAAAAAAATTGACAGTTGAACATATTCTAGTTATGTGCAGAAAATAAACAGAGACAAGTAATGATCACACAAACAGAAAACAGAGTAAATGGGGGTTGTGGGTAAAGTATGTCTTCTTGAGGTCATTGTAAAAAGTAGGCTTATTTTAAAGTGGAGGCAGGATGGCTACACCAACAAGGAAACAGTAATGCAACATTAGGGGTGCCAACTGTGTATCTTTAATGCTGCTTTAAAAACAATGTAAGAACATTTTCTACGTGTAAAGAATAAATATCTCTAGTAAGTCAGCCTGCTCCATATACAGTATATTTGAACGCAATTTGATCATTCTCAATTCTGTTTACTGTCACAGTAAGCATACTCTCTCAGACTACAGCATGGAACATGCATACTAATAATTTAATTAATAATAATAATAATTTTTTAAAACAAAAATACACTATATTATTTCAATAAAAAACACCAAATCTCGCAAAATAGTGTTACTACACATTTGTTTTCCTTTTCCAAAGCTTCCAACACCTACAGCTTGCCACAAAAATTACTGATCCAAATTAACTGCTCTGTCCAAGTTAAATCACATTTCATAATATCACTTGACTTGACATGTAGGGTGCCTTGCTCAGTGACTTGAAAACACCCTCATGTACAGATTTTAAAGACATTCACTGGCATTTCATTTTACTTGCACCTCTGAAGTTTCCTTTGATCTAATTCAAAGAGAGAAAAGAACATGGCCTCCGGGGACCTACTTCCACTTTCTTCACTAATCTTGTTTGGTTGATTACATGGAAATCAAACGCTTTGTGCAAAGTGCTCATTAGTCCTGAAGTAAACAACACCCTTTGCATCTTTCTGTTTTCCTCTCAACAAACCAAACCTCCAAATGTTTGGAGTGTTAAAAGAACAGAGAACATAACCTTAATTCTGTCAAATTCAGACTATTATGACTGATATATACAACTTTATCACCTTTGAAATAAAAGGAAATAAACAAAAAAAAATACTCTTTGCAAAGTCTTTTTACTCTGTATCTTTTATTTACATGAATTTGTTATTCAGTTTCAATATAAAATACAAGATATAACTTAAATAAACAAAATAATTAACTACCAAAATTTAAATGTGCGCTCTTGAAATAACATCATCCAACAGTCCTACGTTGTAGCATGACTTTTTTCACATTAATATTTCAGTCATCACACACCGTGATCATTATAATTATATCATATATAATAAATTAAGGTTTCATATGAAATGTCAACAAGGCACTTTTGTAAGGTTGCTGATTTTGAATTATTGAATGAAGGGATCAATTCTGTTTGACTTGAAAATATTTTTTTGAATTCGATACAGTTTACTAGAAATGCTTGCAGAGAATTTTTTTCTCACAATTTTCTATTTATAAATTACTCCAAAGCTGCAATAATTTTACATTCAATTCACATGAATTACAGTAAATATATAAAAGGACAACAGGACATAAGGAGCACTTATAAGCAATTAAACATCAATTCATAAAGAGAATTGAAATATCATTTGAATATCAAAGCTTGTTTGACATTTTGGGGAAAACACTTATTTGCTTTTTTGTCAAGAGTAAGATGATGAGATGGATATCATATCAGTCTCATGTCTGTATGGTTAAAATGAAGCAGCAGCAGCTTAGCTTAGCACAAAGACTGGGAGCAAAGGAAAACAGCTAGCCTAGCTCTGTCCAAAGGTAACAGAATCAGCCTACCACCATCTCTAAGGCTCACAAACTAGCACATTATATCTTGTTTGTTTAGTCTGTACACAAACAGAAGTGTAAAAATGACATATTGTGGTTTTTATGTGGGGTTATCTGCATGGAGTTGTGACTTCCTGGAGCTCCTGCTAGTTGCCTGGCAACCACACAATGACAACAAGACTCCAGGAAGTCACTACGTCTAGCCAAGAAATAGTTTGGCTCATAACCCCCCTGTGAGACCTTAACATGCCATATTTATTGCTTTTGGCTAGCTGTTTTTTCTGTTTCAAGTCTTTATGCTAAGCCAGGCTAACTAGCAGCTGGTGATAGCTTTATATTTACCGTACAGACATGAGGGGAATCGATCTTCTTTCAAGGCAAGAAAGCGAATAAGCTTATTACCGAAAAATATAAAAAAATGTAAAAAAATTCAAATTAGTCTGTTAGAGTCATTAGAGCAAGAAATATCTTAGAGTGATACTTAACGCGCAAAAACAGCATCTATACAGAACACACAGCATTGTATAAATCTGATGTGCTGTCAGTGTTCATTATACCACTGCCAAGGTAAAGGGATGTGTCCTGAGGATGGTTTGTTCTAGCTGTATAGAATTGCTCCAGAACATATCATGAGGTCTGATCTTACTGGTGCAAAGTGAATCACGGACATCATGCCTACGTCAGTGTGGTCATGTGATCCTCTCTGTATTGCTGTTGGATAATAAATGTTCTAAGTTTCATCACTACAGGTTGTGGTGAGGGTGTGAACCATGGAACCCATCACTCATAGACTCCAACTATTATGATGAGTAAAAGGAGTAAACCTGCAACCCCACACATGGCAAGGCTGAGACATTTCTGTCAAAAAGAGAAGGAAAGAGACAACTGCGTTACATATCCTTTAAATCATTCAACGGCTAAATGAATGAATAGATGAATGAATGAATGACTGAAAGTTGTGTTTAAGGAATGGATGTTTTGATTAATTGTTACTCACACAGTAGTTCTCAAACAGGGGGTTTGGTTAGTCCAACAGACAGGCCAACAATTAGTGCAATGACAGCAAGCAGGATCAACAGAGCAAAGGCAAGGATAATGTATTTCTGCCAAGTAAAGAAAAGGGTGTTATTTGAACTTCAATTCAAAGTAGGATACTATTAAAAATGCTATAAACATATTCATATGGTAGTTGTGACTTTGATATCTTGTATAATTGACATTGTTTTACTTGTTAGAAAGGCATACATACCCTCCGGGATTTTTTCTGGTATCTTACTGCTTTTTTGGTCTCTTCTTTTGCACTACAAATGTATTCGACTGCATTGGAGACGTTTTTCTCAATGTTGTTAACCATATCCCCCTGTAAATGAAAGAATCATGATGCTTTTATTTATTGCATCTTTTAATGGGTTTTGTATTGGTTAGGGTGGCAATAGTATACCAATTCCATGGTATACCCTGTTATGAAAGTTTGTATTTTTGCTTATCTAAAATCTTGACCATTTTATTTTTTGTTCTTTCAAAAGTTACTTTTTACACATATTTCCATAAAAAAAGGTTTTAAATTTCAATTATAATTAATTGTTTGATCAACAACAATTTACAAAAAAAGTAATTCCTTTAAATGTCAGGGTTAAGAATAATAATTGTGTGATACCAAATACCAGTGAAAACTTTGATATGTTTGGAGATGGTTATCGTACCGTGAAAATTTCACACCGCTTAAACCCTAGTCTCGGTAGCATTTGCCAAAGGAACGTAGTGGCTACATACTGGTACACTTGGGAGATATACAGTAGGAAGTGTTATACTCTTAGACATTGAAAAATAAGACTACATTTCTAATAGATAAAGATAAGCTTTTACCTATTAATCTTTACAATTAGATGTAGCAGTTACCTGAGTTTCTACCAGCATGGCCATGTCCATGAACATCACATGGAGCTCTCTGATGCTCGACTCCAGACGCATGATGTCCTGGTGTCGTGACTCTATCTCATTTAGGGCCTGACGTGTGATCTGGGAATCAGAAATGATCTAAGGGAAAAAGACAGAGAGAAAGGCAAGATATTTTATCCCAAAAACACACCACTGAACCCCACCCTAAATAATTTGTTTCTCCATCACCACTAGATGGCATTAATAGCTTGTAACCCTGCATTAACAGTATACTGTGCACAGTAAAGCATGAGAAGACTTACATCAGATGTGAAGATAGATGGATTCCCACTTTCTAACATGCCCTCCAGTTCTTCATTGGTGGTCACTCTTCCAGCTAAAATAATAAATAGCAGACAATGATTAACCAGAAATGAACCGAACCTAGAGAAGGGTTGTTAAAGACTTCTTCTTTGATTGGATCCTAGATCTAAAGATGCCCTTGATTGCACCTTTAGGCCATTTTTTTAAAAAACACCCAGATACTGGAGAACAGGCATGATGCAGTTTCTGTGAAGATTTTATACTGAAAAAGCTGCAGCTACTGGTAGCTTGTTAGGAGAAAATGTAGAGTCCTGAGATTTAATATGACACCACTCCTACTAATTTCCTTTTTTTTTTTTTGCTCTGGACCTTAGATGTAGTATCTATCAGTAAAATATGGAAGGCCAGTGGACTGAACTCTCCTGATCCATTATTTATCAGAAGACTTGTTATGTCTAAAAATCTGGTTATGGTTTAAACAGGTATTTTTTAAGATCACCTAACACACCCTATTGTATTAGGGACTTCAGTAGTCAGTAATGTCAAGAATGTAAACAACAATTGTCTGTGCTTAGCACTGGTACAATATATACTGTTGTGTGCTTAATCCCAGGATAATACAATCCTGCTGTGTATAAAGCCAGCTGTCTGGGTGAGGAGAAGAAGCCTTATGGTAGCTCTATCGATTCAGCTGAGGGAAAAATAATGTCTTTGTTATCCATCCAGGGGACACTGCTACAAAGACAATGCTGACTTTTCCCCAAGTAGTGAGAGATGTATTGTTTATTGACACAACAAATTAAGACTTCATTCCAAACTGATAACGTGTTTGACAGCATTAAAGTAAGACACACTGAAGGTTACTATTGAAGTTAAAGCTGTGGTAGGCGATTTATTTTAGTTAATTTAAATTATTTTTAAATTCCATAATAATCTTTCAGCATTTTGTAATTCAAGTGGTCTGAGACAAAAAAATTAGACTCCCACACTTCCTCTTTGCTTAGTTTTTAGGCTTTAGAAAATCTCTGATGGGAGACTTAGGCCAATCACAAGTCATTTCATTTCAGCTACTTGCACATTGTTATTTTACTATTTACATGTTTGTAGGTTGCATATTTTTATTCTATGCTTGTATATAATTTACATTATTTTTCATTCTTCTATGTTTAAATCTGATCTTATCTTTCTGTATGTGCGCTGTGTCCTTGTTAGTTGCTGCTGTGACAGTAATTTCCAGTTTGGGATCAATAAACTCTGTTTGTCTATCTATCTATCTATCTAT
>NC_045737.1:23514461-23519012 GCF_008692095.1 Etheostoma spectabile | reverse complement strand
ATCTATCTATCTATCTATCTAGCTCTGCAGACTTTTGTAAACCTACATTTTGAGTACTACACTGAAAGCAAAACATACTGCGATTTTAAACTACAAATTTGAGTGCAACAGTTGTTAACGATACATTTATCAGTGGACTGCTAAGTAGGATAATTCATTGTTGAATTATAGACAGCTCCTGCTGTGGTTTTCAGTTTATTGCCGGATAGGGGTTGTATTTGTGACTAAGATTATAAGTGTCTGAGGAACAAAAGAAAGCCAGCAGCCCTTATGGAGAAACAGCTGCTGAAACCCTATAAACAGAAAGCTTTCTTTTTCTGGAGCCATGCGTCCTCTTGTACAAAACTCTCCCTGGAGATCCAGATCTCTGTGCAGGTGCTTAGTGTATGTCACACACCTTTTGCGATTGCTATACCTCAGAGAGTCTGAGCCAAACACAGTAAAACACACCACTATGACAACTCATCAATACACGTCAAGCAGAAAAGTATCACTTCTGAATGATGTGAATGAATGGTGTAAGTCCACAACAGCACAGGCTGAGGTTCATGTGGCCGTGTCAAAGACAGGTGAACTACTGTTACACAGGCTACTGAGCCCTCTGCCCGTTTCCCGGGAAACGCAAACACAACGAGCCATCTCCAGTATCAGGCTCTTCCGTCTGCAGTGTGGAGAACCAGAGCCTCTCATTAATGCTGGCCGCAGGGACTGTGAGAGACAGTCCTATTTTTTTCCCTTTTTTCTATTGTCTCGTGTTCTTTGTGTACATGTTACAATGCACCTAATGCACACTGTCTATGCATTTGTTTGTCAATGTAATTCTGAACAGAGATGACCTGTGGAACTGTGGAAAATGGTGGAAAATATCAAAACACATATAAACACACATTTAACACAAGTTAAAACTAACTAGCTTGTATGAATGATAATCCACCTTGTTATTTACACTGTATATTGTGGATTCTGTAGCTGTTGCTAGTTTACTTCTCATTTCCATTTCCATTTATTCTTGTTTCTCAGCACCTAACGCTTGCTAGTTAAGCATCTTTTTTCTATAACTGGTTGGTGCTCTATTGTACCGTATAGCCTATTCTTTGATTAATTCTACTACTACCACTACTGCTCATTTAAGTTCCATCAAAACTCAAAAAACATTGCAAATCCACTGTTTGGATGACTTTGGTTTGTGCAAAAGATAACTTTGACATGAGAAGAAACGTGAGACGTGCTGCTGGTGTTAGTTTGGTTCATATCCAGAGATGCAGAGATGAAACCGGTGTGGTCTCTTTCCTGGATCCTTTGCTAACAAAGCTTCAAGGTTTTATTTGTCTCTTTTATCTCTAGATTTACAAATCTTGACCATGCAACCAAATTCAAGCAATTGATGTATTAAAAAGGGAGTGTTTCCTGTTTGTAACAACAATTTACTTTCATTATCATAACTTGAAAGTTTCAGAGACTACTCTATAAATATAGCCCATAATTCCTGGCCTCATGAGGGTTTAGGAGGTCCATTATTTTACACTTACTTATCTCTAGCTGTCTCTGGATCCTTCCTTTGCTTCTTTCCCGAAAGGACACTTGAGTCTCATTGTACTGGGTCATGACCTCCACAAATTTCCTGGACAGCACTGTGTGCTTAAGACAAGTGAAAAAGGACAGAGGTTGAGAATGTGGGCATTTGCAACTTCAGAATTCGATGACTTACTACCCTAATAGCAGTTCTGTACAAGATACTTACACTATGGTAGGTATTATATTAAAAGTACATTTGAATGCTCTTAATAGTCATATTCTATCATATATTGAAGAGCTCATAGTACCCTATTGCCCCAGTAGAGCACGGCGCTCCCAGAATGCAGAAAGAGTCTTCCAAAAGTAGAACGGGAGCCTGAGCTTCCAGCTACCAAACTTCTCTCCTGTGGAACCAGCTCCCAGCTTCAGTTCGGGAGGCAGCCACCGTCTCCACATTTAAGAGTAAGTTTAAAACACTTCTCTTTGATAAAGTGTATAGTTAGGGCTGGCCCAGGTTGGCCTTGGACCAGCCCTTAGTTATGCTGCTATAGGTTTAGACTGCCACAGAACTTTCTATGACACACTGAGCTCCTCTCTCCTTCTTTCCATCTGTGTGCATTCATGTCCCATTAATGCATGTTACTAACTCAGCTCCAGGAGAGAGGGTGGGCTTCTTCCCCGGAGTGTTTTCTCGCCTCACAGATTTCCTTGGATTGTGTTTGCAGCCGCTGCTGTGGTCTTGCTCGACGCCCTGCTACGCCTCCCACTGCTTATAATAATATTACTAGTCATAGGGATATTATCATCATTGTTACTACGATTGCCACTGTTCATCATGCCAACTGCTCTTGGTCTCTGTAAATCATAGTGTGGTCTAGACCAACTCTACACGTAAAGTGTCCCGAGATAACTTCTGTTATGATTTGACAATATAAATAAAATTGAATTGAATGTATTGGGTGTAGAATTAAAAGAAATGCAATACCAATCAACAAACACGTCTTGTAAAAAAGTGAATGTGGCAGGTACAGTTGTGAATTTCATAGTAAATAATTATAATACTCTAATATCTTGGATACAATTACACTATACAAAAACCTTTCCCCCAACTGACAGATGATGATGATGATCATCATGTATGAGCAGGATAAGTGTGTATGTGACGAGATAGCAGTCATCAGTTGGGTTCCTGACCTGTGTTTTCTGGATCCTGAAGTCAACAGAGGATCTGTTAGCTGCATCATCCTTGGGCATACTGTGTTCCATTGCTTCAGAGAGCAAGCGATAGAGAGAGAGAGAGAGAGAGAATAGAATATAATGGAATACTTTATTTATCCCCATAGGCAAATTCACATTTCTAGCAGCTCAAAGAAGCCACCACATTTCCACACTAAAACCACACTAAAACACTAAAGTTATGATACATTACACAACAGAAGCCAACATCACCTTTGGTATGGTGTAGTCAGTAAACAAGTGTGACAATCACTTCATAGTTGGACTCACATTTGAGTTTAGTTCGCACCACGTTGGCATTCCCTTTGATGTCATTTGTCAGTGCATTCAGTTGGTCCTTTGTTCCTTCGCACGGACACAAATAGGGAAACATGTCAGACTTTGTTTGGTGATGAGGAAAAATAATGTTATTACTTTGCCTCTGTAAATATTGGATTTTCTGTGATTTCATCTTGTAACTTGGCAACAACCCTTTGGCAATATTGCAGAGATTGCACACAACACAAGCTCTTTGTTCCATCCCTTGTGACCATTTTCCATGTCATGGATCTTAAAACATTGTACTGTGTTACATTAAACATAATCACTGATGATGCCATGGCACTGTAAACTAACTCTTTGTCTTGCAGGGTCCTCAGGCTCACACACTGAACAAAGCCATTAGAAATACTTTGAAACTATATCTGATTAGTAAGAGAGAATTTACATTGTACACTGGTTGCCTGCAAAAATTTGCAATTGACAGCTTGTTTGAATTCCTGACTGTATTGGTTCAAACTAGAGCCCAAACTACATGGTTTGTGAGTTTTGGAGCAAAACAGAGCCGTTTCATTCGCAGGTTTCCGGTCAGGCAGCCATTCATATACAATGAGGAGGAAAATGTAAGAGAGACATTTTCACTCTGTGCTTTACAAGTCAAACTCCAAGCAGCTTTGGAACATTGAAATTCAAATGCCCTCTGTGTCCATCCGAATTCTTTATAAAGACACACACTTACTGTCATCAGGGTTGGGTGCAGACAGGATCCTGCTGTGGATCTTCCTCACCTCTTCCACTTGGTAGGATATATTATCAATGAGTCCTCTGACTTCTTCTACCTGAATCCATCAATAACACATCAGCATTTTGAGCCATCCCGTTCCCCAAACCTGTGCACATCCTGGAAGTTGCAGTGATGATACCCACCCTTCTGAAGAAGCTCTCCATGAAGCCATCTCTGTCCACTGCGACTGCAACGTCCTCCTCTGCTCCTGTCCTACTCTGTACGGATGAAAAACGTTTGTGAGTGACTTTTTGTGCAGCCAGAATGTCTTTACCTGTCAAGGTGTATGCAGTTAAAGCAAGACACTCACAGCATTCAGTTCAGTCAATCGATCCTTCATCACACCGACCAGCTTGTCTCCTGCCCAGTTGATAATCCTAGTAAAACACCCGCCGGGTCATCCTGTAAGTCTCCATGTGTAGAGTAACATTGGTCCACCTTACTGTGCACTGTGAGGTCGAGATGGCAGAATTGGGCTAAGAAACGCAGCAGGCCTACATTAACAGCGTTATTGAGGCGACAGAAATAGGTAGAGAGCGCGTCAGGCCTTGAAAAGTTTTAATTTGAGCAAAACGGGATCTAAAATACAAATAAAGGCTCTACAAAATAAAGGTCGAAAGTGATTGTTTCTTGTCGTTTCGATAGTTCTTACCGCATAAGCGCCAGTAACAGATCCACAATATCTCTTTCCCCGGGATCCGCCTCTCTCTCTCTCTCTCTCTCTCTCTCTCTCCACCTCAAGGGATTGGAGAAACTAA
>NC_045737.1:23479663-23514451 GCF_008692095.1 Etheostoma spectabile | reverse complement strand
AATTAAATTTGCTCGGACCGTCAACAAACTGCATTAAAGCAATCCTAATATGTTTTTGGGAGGGTTGACATTAGAAAATAAGGAATATAACATTACCTTCAATAAAAACTACAAGTAGCCTACCTCTGGGTCACAGTACATGAATCTTTTGTGGTTTATTATACGAAAACCACGGTGATTTTTTTAATCAGATGATGAATATTACTTTGACCACAAACACCACCATGCAGTTACAGGAGAAGGTACATGCGCACATGCGCACGGCTGGGTGGACACTAAACCACTGGCTATATGGCCACACAGTGGCGCTGTTTACCTCGATATGTAGCTAAGAAAGTGGACCTTTGCAGCATGGAACTAGACTAGTGGTGCTTCTAATGACTCCCCCACCTGTGGGTATCCTCCAAAACAATTAGTATTTCACTTACAAAAGCTACAAGAAAGACGAAGTATGACCCACAGCTCATTCTACCCATTTGACATTACCATGATATGTCTGCAGGAATTTACAGTTTTAAGTAAGTTATCATATTTAGTAAATCTTCGAGTGGTAGAAATGTAATTAACCAAACATATGAGGTCACTTATAAACGGTTATAGTTAGTGTTGATAATGTGTCTTTCCAACTCCAGTGATTTCTAGGTCTGCTTGCCTTTCAGAAAGCACCAATCAGTAGCATCCCATTTGTTCCCAGAGAGTCCGGGGTGGGTGTTGTCCTGTAATTTAACCCAATATCTAAACTAGTTATGAGACCACATGTGCATACGTATCTTTTATCTAAAGACCATTTGGCTCGCACAGTGCAGATCTTGATCTCATTCATTCCTCATGCAATCTCCAATTACGCATAAGTAATGCCATTTACGCACAGTTCCAACGCCCCTCCTCAGAAGATCCAAAAATGACATCACGTTTTGCAATTCCCACGTTCAGTCCAACAAGCCAGTAAGGAGCTTCTCTTCTCCTTGCCATTTCCAAATGCAGCCACAGAAACACAAAGAAACAAGTACTAGTTCACTGTATCACGGATTACAATTCTTTACGTGGAAGTTAAAATTGGTGTTTTTTATCATGAGAGCAAAACTTCTGAAGTTTTCCTGTCTCATGCGAGAACACTAAATTGATTGATTTTTATTTGTTCTAGTACTGGAATTATTATTTATCTATATTTCAAAGATTGGACACATGGACTGATCAGAAGTTTTCACAGCTTGGAATAATGAGTGACCCCTCCAGGATTCATCTTTCTTTGGAGATTTAATAGTTGTTTTTAGAAAAGACTGTGTATGGTACATTTTTCAAAAGCTATGGAATTTCCTTTACGAATTCACCTTTTTACAGCTTTGGTCTCCTTCATCAAGGTAAGGTCATAGAAACAACTACAGTCCCATCCCCTCATATCATCTTTTTGATAGCAGCCTTTACAATTATATTTGATTTTTTTATTTTATTTACAGGTTTATGCTCAAGTGGTACAACCTGTGAAGCATCCAGGTAGTAAGGCATTTTTTATGGGTGATAGTGTGATTGCTTTCTAAAAATTTATTTCGGGATGAATAAATCTATCTATCAATCTATCTATCTATCTATCTATCTTGCTGTCAGTTTTCCATAGTGTTTTAAGTTGCCGACTTCAAATAAGATGACATTGCACAGCTAAATACTAGATCAGAAAAACACAGTGAACTGTAAAAGTGTTTTACTGTCTGCTCACTGCCAAACCAAATTTTTTTTATTGATTTGTTCACTGCCCTACTCATTAATCAAAATAGTTTGTGTAACTTTTACAGCTGTTGGGTTCCTTATTATCAATCTTTTAATCCCCCTAAAATCCCAAGTGGAGTGCCAGGAAAATCAGTTTTGAGTAATGGGACAGAGCTTGATTGGGGGGAAAGCCCTTTCTGGATGCTTGTTTACCC
The DNA here is from genome assembly GCF_008692095.1 of Etheostoma spectabile. Classification (NCBI taxonomy): domain Eukaryota; kingdom Metazoa; phylum Chordata; class Actinopteri; order Perciformes; family Percidae; genus Etheostoma; species Etheostoma spectabile. The sequence goes on along the minus strand of NC_045737.1, from coordinate 23,512,532 downwards.
GTGAACTTTTTGTCCAGGCCTGCAGGTGTTGGCCACGGCCTCACATTATTGGCCTCTTGATGCTGTGGACGGAATCCATGAGCTGTGGGACCAGATTGGAAACAGACCAGGTTATGTTAACGGAAGTAGCATAAGTATGTGCATACATAAATAGACTGTGTATACTCATAGGAATGCACCACCTAAAAGTCTTGCTCTCTGCATGTACTCAAGCTGTTTTTTCACCAACCACCTTCCAGCCACAGCCATTATTCTTTTTTGTGTGCTGCTGTGTTCAGAGTGTTTATATTGTATGTCAGATTTATCACTGAAATTATAGAACACAATATATATATTTGGTGTGTGATGTCATTTATGATTTATGCTGCAATACTTTACTGCAATACTTTACATCCCATAATCTGGAGGTGGTAAAGGTCTGAAAAATTTAGCCATTATAAGTCATTATTCTACATTTTAGAGTTGTTTTAATTGGTTACGGACTGACAGACAATAAACGTCTTCCACATGCATTAGGTTTGCAGCCATGTGACTACGTCACTACATAAGTACGTTTTCATACAAATGTTCAAGTTTTAGAGGGATCAGGTATAGACTTGAGTTTGATGTGTGGAGTCACTTTGAGCTAAGGAAAATCCTCAAGTGAAGAGAAAAATACCTCTTTGAGCGCTGCTGCCACTGTGCACTCAGCTCAGCATCACTCTGTCTCATACCTGCACATTACGTCCCTCCTGTTGTCTTCCTCTCACTGTTCTCTTGTGTCCCGTTATGTGTCTATATAGGTGTGAATCACTGTTTTTCTCCGTTGTCTTTGTCTAGCTCTCAGAATCCACAACCACACTGTGCTCCCTTCCTCCCATAACTCTTCCTATGTGTATACCAATGACTCTGCCTACACTAACATTTCTGCAACAGTAGGTGAGAATCAATCACTTTCAGCTCACTGAAATTCATTTGTGCATCACTCACTTGTGCTCTTTGTTGTCTTATCTGTGTCTACACGGTTGAGCGTTTCACATATTTCTCCTTGTTCTGTCTTTTGTCTGTGCAGCACGACATGAGGAATTCTTGGCTTTTTAGTTGTATGTTATTGTTCATTAGCTTTAGTCAAACCAGAGTTGTTACATATTGATACATCTAAGCCACTTGTTTAATGCATTTGTATTCTTTTATGAGATACCAAGAAAGCTGTAAAACCCTTATGTTCTTCAGTTGCACAAAACAATTTATGATTTGTTGACTATTAAGGGACTTTGGATAATTTGATGTGTTGGGTGAACAGAGAACTGAACATCTGGATTATAAGTAAGAAAACCCCTTGGCTATCTTATAATTTTCACGCGAAATGATGCCCTTGATTTGTGCTTTGCTGCAGATATTGTTGAAGGAATGGTCAACAAAGGAATTTTTCTGAATGGAGATAATGGCGGTACCTTTCTTCACTTTGGAAGCTACCAAAACTCTTGTATTAGTGACCCTACTTGGTGTGGTCCTATGGGTGAGTGCACAGTAATTTATGCACACGGCAATATGGGGAAACCCTAATTATTATAACCCCATCTCAGTCTTGCATTTATGGATGCAGTTGATTTTTCATATTTCTTTCTAGGAATTACCTTCTCCTTTTTTTGGAAAAACCATGAGGCAGAGTCCCGTTTTGCTGTAGCCTCTGGAGGGAAAGTCATCTCTAATGGCTTCTCTGTCTACACCAACAACCATGGAGGATATGTGGAGTTTTACACTCGAGGCAACAACCACAGATGGAAAGCCAACATCAGAGTTCCAGGTACTCTGGATGAATTTGCTTTTATTATTACACACTGTTTTCCCATAGGTAAACATATGGAATGTATTTTGGTCTTGGAAATATGTATTTTTTGGTTTTCAACCATAAATTGTTAGTTACGTAATTGCATTCATGGTGTGGTTCACTGAAACCAGATGTACCAGACCTGTTGATTTGGCAAGTTGCGGGTACATTTCTTTTTATCTTTTGCTGTATCAAAAAACATAATTATTATGGACGTGTAATAAGATGTGGTCGTTTCCCTCTTAATAACAATAATGTTTGGTGATTAAACGCCAAGTTAGATGACATTTGACACATAATAATGGTCTGAGTATGACCAGTACTTTGAATTGTGAGAATAAAGATTGGATTTAAATGAGATGAAATGATTTGGTAAACTGTTTAGACAAAATTGAAAAAGTTTTAAGGTTATGTAAAACTTTTACAGCCCAGTGTTTTGTTCTCAAATGACTTCTGTCATCTTGTTTTTGCTGCAATTACTCAAGGTTGTGTTCACCGGGCGTCATAACTCAATTTAGATTTGAGTGTTCAGTTACAGAGATTCAACTTCATCTGGTTCTCATACAGTGTGACCATGGCTGTATTAAGAGAATGAGTGTAACATGTCTCTGGACATGTTACACTCACAAGTCTCTGGACATCGGTCACTTCTCTCTCATGTGTGAGGAAAAGCTTTGAGGGTGATAGATTAAACCCTGAGGTGCCATATTACCAATACAATTATCACTGAAGGCTGAGAATGTTACATTAGACATCTCTCTGCATAAAGTGCAAGTTATAGCATTTAAGTGGGGGTGGTGTTTGGCACAGATGGTTCAGATTCTAACCGCAAATGAGATGTGCGCTTGGTTGGTTTGCTCTTTTGGTAGAAGTGTTTTCAGATGTGTTGTCTAATGTCCTGGGAATTCTTATTGTCAATTTACTTCAGAAATACAAGGAAGTGAGTTCTTTGTAGTGTAAAATTGACTGGAGAGAGCTTGGACCAGAACAGACCCTGGCCTCAAGTTGTAACAAAGTCAACTGCAGTGTTTTGAGCTGAAACTAAGAGTCGATTAATTCATTAGATTTAAACGAATCAGCAACTATTCTGTTTAGCATTTAGCATCTTTTGAACCATTTTTAACCAAGCTTGCATTATTCTAGATGCTAGCCTGCAAAAGACATCTTATCAAACTTAATGTTAGGTGTAGCTACTTTGTATTGATAGGCTAGCCAACATTAGCAAGCTAACACTTTAAACCCTATACAGTCTCTACACCCTTGCAGTCTATGCTCTAAACTAAGATGGTGGTTAGCAAGGTACACATTATACCTGCTAAACATTAGCCTGTTTTTTGTAGCATTGTATGCTAATATTAGCATTTAATATTAGCTCAAAGCACCGCTATGCATTAGGGCTGGAAATCTCTGGGCACCTCACAATTCGATTTGATTCCGATTATGAGGACAACGATTCAATTCTAAACCGATTATTGATGCATTTATGTGTGCATTATGTACATTTCCATGCGTGATTTTAAAAGGTATAGTTTGTTAGACATATACAGTATTTGTCACACACCAGATTTAAGGAAATTGTTTGGCCTACTGGGGATTTTATTTTGTAGCCATTCCATGCTTAACCCTTAAACATGCTTGTGAAAATTACCTTCTCTTAAAGTAATTTTCCATGTCAGAGGCTCAGTCATCCCATCCTCTTTCAGTCACTCTGTTTTCTGAATTGTAAATGTCTGGCGACAGTAACTTTTAAATAAAAATCAACACATTTGAAACACATTTTTTTTATTTTTAATAATCGATTATTAACTTATCAGAATTGAGCATTGAATCGTTCTATAGAGAATCGCGATGCATCTATAAATTGTGATTAGCACTTCTGCCTCACAGCAAGAAGGTTCTAGGTTTGAATCCAGGTTTTTCCGGGCCTTTCTGAGTGGAGTTTGCATGTTCTCCCTGTGTTTGCGTGGTTTTCCTACGGGCGCACCATAAAGACATGCATGCTAGGTAACTAGGACTACACCAGCTAACACTGGTGCATTTACAGAAATGTTGATTAACGTACATTGACCTAATCAAATAAATAAATCTACTACTACCAAAATACAAATATTTCCTGCTTCCACCTTTTCTTATATAAGTTTGTTGCTTTGCCTTTTCATATATGGCAGTCAGCTGAACATATTTGGGTTGTTTGGATGAAACAAGCAATTTGCATGTGTCCACCTTAGACTGCATTTAACAGTGCCCTGGGAAACTATAATGGGACATTTTACAAAGAAGTTGATTTATTGATTAATCGAGAAAATAATTTGCAAAATAACAGAAAAGTTAGAACATCGTTATTCTGTGTCACTATCAACAGCAACACAAATATTTTAGATGAAAAGTATATTGATACAGTATCTGAATGTCTGTGTCCTGCTCAGCTTAGTGATTATTCTCTTTCTTTTACTCTAGTCACTCACTCTTGCAGTGGTTGGTTTAACTGTGTTGCAGTGCTTTACAACTCTACATAAATCATATATACTGTATATATGGTATGTTTCCTCTTTCAGGCCCTTACTGGACCCACATTCTCTTCACATGGACAAAAAAGGATGGTCTAAAGGTATACATCAATGGGACCTTGACTGCTGGTGACACAGCTGGCAGTGTCTCAGAGAACTATGGGGACCCCTACCCAGACCTTGTCATCGGAACTGGAAATGACAGAGCGTATGGTCACTATGTAACAGGCGCCTTTGATGAGTTTGTCATCTGGGAAAGGGCCCTTTCACCTCACGAGATCTTGCTCTACTACAGTGCAGCCATAGGTAGGACATCACGCTCTACTGGAAAAGTATTTTTAATGCCATTCTACAACATGGCACATCTATTACAATTCTTTGCACCCTCTTGACTCTGCTTTGAGGAAACTGGGTTTAAAGAGCAATTTCCATCCTTGTCCCCACTACATTCCATTTACAGTATTCATGAATAACAATAAGATATTAAACTATAAAAATATACCCCAGCTCCCTGTAAAATGGCTCTTTTTGCAGAAACCATTCCATGACCTTCACCATATAAGTGCCATGGCTCACACAGTTTTGCCTTATAAGTATTTGTAAGAGTGCGGAAGCATGTTGGGTCGCAGGGGCAGATAATTTTGATTTAATGTGACAGATTATAACACACTACGACAAACAAACACAAAAAACAGTCTTGACTGTCTTTAATCTCTTTCTTTGTTTGGTCAGAGTGCCAAAACTGGACAAAAACATGTTGACATTCATGAAAACTTTTAAATAATAAAATTAAACTCTGTAATAATACATATTACCAAATTCCATGAAAGTCTGAGAAATGGCCGAAGCCTGGTGAAATTTAGCTAGTAGGCTGAATTTTTTTTTTTAAGGATAGTTTTTGTTGCATTTGAGGCCGTTATTTATGACAGGACAGGTTATACATGAAAGGGGAGAGAGAGGGTGAATAACATGCAGCATAGGGACGCGGGTCGGAACTGAACCTGCGGCCGCTGCGTTAAGAACTGAGCCACTGTATATGTATAAGCTCTACCAGGTGAGCCACCCATGTGTCTGGCTGAATCACCTTTTGTTGTATGTGAAACACACTGGTAAGTGACGGGGCACGCTGCCTCTTCCATTGTGTGCATTGTAAAAAAGTATACGAAAACGATCACTGTGCTCTGTTCGAGCTTCAACTGCTCACAAAGTATGGAGCATGAAGTGCACACTGCCTTGATTTTTACTCCAAAGTCGTTACCAAAAGCAATATATTTCGCAGACCATAACCAGACGCAAAGAGCCCGACTGTTATGGTTACAGCAAAAATATTTTTACTTCTCCAGAGCACACATAAAATGTTGTATTGAACCAAAGAAGAGCAGGAAAAGTTCAGGCCGATACCTCTCATGTATGTCCATATATGGCCCTTTTCTGGTAGCTAGTTAGTGCTGTTTTTATCAAATGACAACAAAGACATAAATGTATCTTATCCTTGTACAGAAGCTAGTGGCAGAGTATTATGTAGTTGATTACCCCAGTTTCGTCGAGGTTGTAATATATCTCCTTCCATGACTGGTTATGGTCCAGCCTCATAAACTGTAAGCTGTATGCTGATAAAACACAGCTACATTACAGAGGCCTTGCCTGGTCAGGTAAAAAAGCGAGGATCTAATAACAATAATGCTTCTCGCAAATCGCTAATCCAAATGTAACACAATGTACACATGTCACATGAGTGGTTCCTAATATATTGTAATAGAGATCTTGGTATTTTATTTTCTAGGCCAGGCCATGGTTTCTACCACAACACCCAGACTCTCCAAAGAAATCACTTCAACTGAACCAACAGTCGTAAGTTTGTCAACTCTGACTCTGCAAGGCTCGATGGTCCAACAGCAATTGTGACACCTAAATGTAATTGAATAAACTACATGTGTGTATCATCATAAATGTAGCGTCCACATAGAAATGGTATGAAACATTTGCATGCACATTTTGGGACTAAAACTGTAAACTGTACACAATATGCAACAAGGATTTCTTATTGAGCTGTTGTTTCTTTTCAAAGATAGAGGAGCTGGATAAAAATGATATTGAGAGCACATGTGAATAGATTCATCCTGTTTATTAAAGGGCTTTGAATGTTGAAAAGGGATAAAGACATAGAAGAAAGTGAAGACAGCTGCTCAACACTATGCACAAAATGGCTCCCTGTAGGGCACTGGACTGAAAAAGAGCAACACTGAATCACTTGTCCAAAAACTCTATCACTCACTAAACATCCTGTGTCCCAGGAAAGTGCGTCTTGATAGTTAACTTCATGTGATGCCTGATGTGTTGTCTCCCCAGAGAGCCACTGAAGTGAGTCCTCCTGTTGTGAGCAGTAAGCATGACGACGTCCAAAGCTCCCAGGACCCAGAGTCCTTGCCGATGTTGGGCTTCCTTAAGGCACTGCCCAATAGGACCATTCCTCACAACACTGCCAACAACCTCACACAGGTTTTGAAGCACAGTCCAACACACACACACACCCACACACAAATACACACACACAAACGTTTCTCACAACCAGTTCACACAGACACAATAACCACCCATGTGCATATGATGCAACAGTTCCGTGATGTCCATTTTCTTCCACCCAGGCTTTTCTCAAAAGTGTGGAAGAAGTGCTGTCCTCTCCAGGGCTGCCTGAGGTAAATGAGTTCACACTGTTGTTGTGCAACGTTCAAACATGACATAATGTAACATATGCAATTTGGTGAAAACTTTAATCCAAGCCACTAAGGGGATCCATGAGTTTGAGATTTTAACACCACATACTTTGGCACAAGGGGTGCCAGCAGCTATAACAGTACCTGGCAGTGTACCCACACAGGATTACAGTATGAAATCAAGCTTAGTGGTGCAAATTGTATAAGACAGTGCTGCTGACTATTAAGCGCCCAACAACACAATGCTTTGGATGTAATTTGCAGCGTCCTGTTACTGTACACTCATCCTGGCCAAATCTCCAGGCTCTTATACACAAACACATTTTTGCCAGAAGAAAGACACTCTGAGCAAGTGTGTGGTTTCAGTGAATTGAGTGCTCAGAACAAGCATGCTTGTTTTTGTAGGAGCAAGCTGAAACACATGTTCACATAGGAGAACGCAAAACTTGGACAGTAGATACAGTGTTCAGTAAAGCCCTCTTGCGATTACCATATAGGATTAGATTCATGCTGAGTGCATGAGTGTTTTAAAATGTCTTTATCAAGTTTTTGTGTGACTTTTAAGCTACACTTTAGGCTTTTGTGTTGTTATTAAAGTAGTCTAGTTGTGCTACTGTTAGGCCACATAGTTTAGCATTACAGCTAAAAAAGTAGTTTAGCATTATCCCACAATGTCATTTGTGGCCGCTGTTTAGTAAAAGTTAGCAAATTGTATCACTTAAAAAGGTAATTAGTTTAACCTAAATTTGATTTGCTAACACGTTTTCTTAAAAGTGTATTAGTTTAGTTAGTATTTCTCCAGTTTTATATTGCACTCCCATCAAGCTGGGGGACTCACAAGAGACAGTTTAAAAAGAATGGTCAAAATCAACGCAAAATAGGAAGTGATATCCTGACTTTCAGCTATAATGTTGTGACGCCACATGTGATGTGACGCCAGATTAGCATAAGGCAATGCTGGACTTTAAAGGCATCGACTAAATTGACTGTAAACCTTTTTTTGTTGGGTCATTGTTTAGCAGCAGTCCATCCCTGTGGTCAGTGGTCTTATCGAGACCGTGGACAGAGTGATGGAACACATGGTGACTAACCTGGAGCCCAGCCCGAACTCTCTCATCTCTCTGGGTGGAACATCTTTTGTTGCAGGTCAGTACGCTGTCACCTCTCCATAAGGTGACTCAATGTTTCTAGTTTATGTGGACAAAGTAAGGGAAGACAAATATGGAGCATCAAGCTGACATCATTAGTTTTCTTACTCAGAGGACATTTGCGGGTCAGAATAGTAAGAGGTCAAACCCCTCCACTTTCACTCTTGCGTGTGTGTCTTTGCATAATATTTTGTTTGCCACTAAGCTTGTTTGTGTCTTTCTCCCAAGAGTGGCTTCACATCTTTCATCCACCCCTGATAAAGCAGATGTGACTTGATGCTTTTCAGTCTGTTTTTCTCAGCTTTTTCTAACCTCTGACCCCCGCAGATTACTCTCTGATGAAATTCCCACAGAACTACAACCTGCCACATTACCGCTTCCCCACACAAGGCAAGAGTTACATCTCTGTGCCTGGAGAGGCTTTCACCATGCAGTGTAAGTGCAAATATTATGGACCTGACATGTTTTGACTGATGCATACAGCAGACCTGTCTAGATTCTCTGTATAAAAAGTAGTAGCTTCTCTAGGTTGAGTGTGAATACTGTGCATTAGTCGTGGTCTGATTCTGCCAAGAGAAAGTTGTCCAGCTGGGAGGGTCTTGTTATTTGCCAGTAATTTATTATGCTAAGATTTAGGACTTTTAACATAGCATACAGTGTGGGACAGGAGTGCCATGAGAGCTTTTGTGTGACTTTATGGTGCACCGTAGAAATCCAGCTATGACTTTAATGTTGGCAGTTACCCTTTTATTCAAAACAGAAAGAATGAGGGAGAGAGCACTTTTTCTCCACTTTCCTCTGTCATTAAAAAGAATGGACTCACATAGCGGCGTGAAGGAGAGCAGTAATTTGTTTGACTTTGCGTTCAGGTCAGATACCCTTGGCTCCACCTGACCACTACATGCATTGTGTTGCCATACAATCACTGGAATAAACCATTTTAATAACCCATTAAAGGACTCTTATCAGAAATGGAACATGTGTTATTGCTTGACACATTAGAGCCAAGAACAATTATCTCATAGCTCTAAATACCTGGCTGTATGAAATGCTCAATGGGGTGGTTTTATATCCTAATTAAGTTGAGTGCATGCTATACATTAGTGTGTTTGGATACTTTATTATATTTTTTTCCTTATTCTTTCTTTTCCTCAGGAGAGTTGTACAAGTAAACTGGCCACCCTAAGATCTCTTGTGGGACTTGCTGGAGGGCTTTCTGTCAAAACACATTTTTTTGGAAGGTTAAAAACTCTCCTGGAGCATACACACCACACATTTGTTTGACATCAGCAAGATTTTGTTGTCACATTCAGCTCGGGTAGAGGGCCTTTGAAAAGAGGAACAGGACCATTAAGGATTTCCTCCAATTTCATTGTTTATGTTGCAGTATTGAAAAGGGACTGAGCTGGATGATAGCTCAGATTAGGGGAGGGGGACCAGACCTCCTGCTCTCCTGGTGGAGTCATGTAGAGGTTTCATAAGATTTTCCAACCTCCACGTGGTTTGCAGCATTCTCCCTTTCACCCTTGTGCGAGTATAGGGTTGTCCTATTAGCCTGCCGGTGCCAGTGTGCAGCGACAAGGCAGCGTTAATTAACTTCCCTTCTTTGTGAGCATTTTAGCAGCACTGCATTACATTCCCAGCCTGCTGCACAGGACGTTCAACTACTGTATGTTGTGTTGTTTTCTTCAGCTCAAACCACCATCGTTGGCCTCTTCTACCACAACATGCACAACTACTACAAGGAGATCAGCCCTGTCAAGACCAGGTAGGAGGACAGGGCAACACCCAATGTGAAAAGTCAGACATTGTTAGTCCAGTCCAATCATACCACTTTGGTTTTGGCCAGGGTTTCATCCAGGAAAATATATTCTAAACATCCTTGAAGTAATTCAAAAACAAACAAATCTGGCTTCTCTCTCTGTACTTCCTGTGTGGTGCATCAGGTCCACTGGCACTAAGGCGCCCCTGCTTCCTGAACCACAGACAGGGTGATGCCTGGGGCCCGGCCCTTATCTGTCCTCTCGCCTATCTCTCATCTCACCACTCAACCTTCACTGACTGATACACCCTGCTATTAGCTCTATGAATTCCCCCCCCCATGCCACCGTGTCTCTATACTGGACCAGCTTGTCCACTTGTGCTGCTGTGTTTTCTAACCAAACTTGACACAACTAAGCAATCTGTTTTCCCCACTTTCTACATAGAAGTTGAAGTTCATGTGACGTATGTGACTGTACATTTGTAGATGTTTGTGACTGACTGTTTTTAATAAGGCCTTCCGACTGGCCCAGCTTTTCTGTGTGTAAGAATGTCCCCTCAGTATCATGATAGAGAGGTGATTCTTGTATGATCCCAACGTCACATATCCGATTGCTTTGCATAACTATTGAGGCAATGCTGCTTGCTGCATGTCAGTTTGATTAATTATATAAACATACAGTTGTTCAAAGTCTCACTTTAATGCCACTGCTTGGGGCTGTGTGTTACACAAGTGTTGATGAGTACCAGATGAAAGTGTTTTTTTCCCAGATTGATTGGACTCCATTGGTTAAATGATATGATACTCAACATTCAGAACAATAATATGGCAGTAAACCAAATATCTGCGATGTAAAGATGTAGTGGAGTAATAGCTTCCTGAGCAAAAAATAAAATCACACTCCCTTTGTGTGTGGTGTGATCTAAGCTTCTCTGTTCCTTGTTTTGATAGCCGGTTTGGCTGTGCGTGCAAAAATGTAGGTATTTCACAAATTGGGGAATGGTTTGTGAGAGCCGTGTGGAGGCAATTCCAGTCCTCTGTGTTTTTAGTATTTGGGTACAGCCACTTTAATGTCCCGATTGACTTGTTCTTTCTGTCTCTTTTTTTGTATTTTTATTGGTGGTTCTTATTTCTGCCATTAGTTTTTCTTCCTGTCACGCTGCCTTTCTTTTCTGACTCTCAGGATTAACGAAGCAGCTGATTTCAAGAATCACAAGATCCAGGTAGCAAGCTGTCTGATCTCTCTAAAAGTGGAGCCTTCACCGGCCCTGTCAGTCAACCTCTCTGGAGCCCCACTCATCAAGATTGTCCTTACCCACATTCTGGTAAGAATCAACCCATACAATGTCCTTTATCTGCTATCCTTTTTGTGTGAGTCAGTCATGCTGGGAAAATGGAGTTCCTTTCCAGTTGGCGGGTGCTGTTGTTGGGTGTGGGACACCCACTTTATCAGAGGAAAGAGGGCCTTGGTTCTGTGACTACAGTAGCCGGATCCCCCCATTTGAAATATATCAGCTCTATTTTTGGTGTTCTCTTACGTAAGAAAATAAGTGTTTATCACTGACCAAGGCTTGTGCAGCTGGGCACCCACCAGCACAAAGAGTGAAGTCTATTTTGGTTTTCATAGAGTGCCTAACTCTTCCATCGCAGGAGCATGTGGCTTCCAGAAAGCAAACTGATTATGGACATTGGAAGTGCAGGCTTAGGGCACTTTGAAAGGAACAATAACTTTCTTTTATGAACAACATATTTTTGTTGCTGCTTTATGGCAGGAGCTGGGCCATTTTTCCATGGGAAATGCAGTCGAAACTCATCATGAAAATTGACTTTAAAATGTGTATTGCATTAGCACGCTTTACAGAAAAGCTTTTCTAGCATGCTTTTCTGTAAAGCATGCTAATGCAATACACATTTCACAGCAATTTGTATCTATATATATATATATGTATATATATGTATATCCTGTTAATGTGCAAATAATTTTATATATATAAAATTATTTGCACATTAACAGGATTTTGAAGCCATTCTTTTCCTCTACATGAAGTGAATGAGTTAAAATCCTGTTAGACTATCATACAACAGCATTAATAAGCCAGTTGACTAAACCCCCAACAATGTGGCTTAGTTTAGTTTACAAGTCCTACAAGAGTTATTCACTTTCTATTGAAGTGGATTACCAAAACATTTTGTTTCTCTCCTCACTTGTAAGAGCACAAATGAAAGCCATGCAGCTTTATGAAACCATGGTAATATTGCTTTGTTTGCCTTCACATTCCCTAGTGAAATAAATGTTTATTCTGCAATTATCTGGCTTGGTTTGTGTGACAGTGATTACTTTGTTTGTTTAAGCAGACACCATGGGAGAGGGCTTATAATCTCCTTTGTTATGGGTGCGCTGGAAATGCTCACAAGCTCTGTTGTCCGTGGAGTCGAGGTGTTTCTATTTTAGTGGGATTGCCTGTAACACTGATCTAAGGATAAATCAGGTTTCTTACATTCTTTCCCCTCTGGTCCATTACAAATAAGCTGTTAAACTTATTACTAGCGCACACTGATTGGAACGCACCATGCCAGCATATTTCAATTTAATTCAGGCTGCATAGTTTGGACGATGAGTTTTATTTAGGAGCTGAATCGTAATTTGGCACACAGCACTTTTGGCTGTGATTACGTACAGAAAAAGGGTTATTTTGCTGTAACTGCTTTGCTGTAAAGTCCTGTTGTTGGATTTAGTCAAAAAATCTACTATTTTTGGAGTTTTAATGTCTTTGGCAGCTGATGGATACTTATCACCTCCCTAGCTTGGAGGCAGGGAGGGCGGCGCACACAGTATGAGGCCGACCTTTCCCATCATTGTTTATGTCGCTCTTTACTGTGTGCACAAGTTAAACCTCAAAGATGTCCCCACATGGCACCAGTTCAGTGGCTGGGAGTAAGTGATTTGCAACTGACCTCTCTGTTTATCCCCAGAAAGTAGACAAACACCCAGTGACTTCATTAAAACCTAGCTGGGGGAGGGGGCACTGAATGTGTCTGAAGCAGAATGTGTCAGCTTTCTCCTTTGTCTTCTCTTGCTGCCCTGGTAACAACAAGTCCTGTGTGCCATCTCTTGTTCTGTACAACGAGTCACCTACTGTCATTACTCCGACCCAAATGTCATCCGTTTTCTATATCTGACACCCGCCATGATAAAATGGATCGTACCGGGGATTGATGGGGTCATCAACCCTGTGTCATGGCAGGTACCACTCACTAAAGGCCATGTGCTTTGTGTCTGATTGACCCTACAGTCTTGATTGATGCCCTTTAAGTACACTGAAACAGCCTGGTGAGGTCATGCCATTCCCAGTTGACTCAGTCAGAGTCAATGTGCCGCCATCACGTTATGTGGCACGGTTTGATACTCAGACAAGGTGTTATCAAGACTGCTGGAGGCCCACATGCGTTCTCACGCCATTCAGCTGCAGTGTTGATTGGACCCTGGCTCCCTCAGTGATTTATTACTGCTGTCTGACTCAGGTTTGGTTTGAGAGAGCCGAAGGAGAGAAGAAGGGGAGAAAAGGGAGGGTGTGAGGCATTGGGGTCTGTAGTTAACAGTAATACATACATAAAAACGCTGAGACCTCCTCCCTGTCCGCTTCTTCCGTCAAAGGATCACGCTGATGCTATGAAGTGAATGAATGGAAAGATTGATTTCATGAGCAAAGTGGATTTATAGGGTCAAAACTGACAGGATTTAAAAAACAGATTTTGGCAAGCAAGCCTGACTTTACAGGCTTATAAAGCAGTGTGTTAGGTTGGTGGCTGCGTAAGAAGGGTCGAGGTGAAAGGGTGAAACTGGGTGGCAGCACTGGAAGAGCACAAGTGGTCTATACTTGTCTCTCAATTTACTTTCATTTAATTTCATTTGTGTATGTTGTGTATGATGTAATGTAGAACTGCGAATGGTTAGTTTAAAAGAACTTGTTGGGGCACCTGGTACAGAGGCTCAGTCCTCAGTGACTGCGGCCGCAGGTTTGACTCTGACTTGCGGCCCTTAGCTGCATGTCATTCCCCCTCTCTCTCTCTCCCCTTTCACAACTTCAGTTGTCCGATATAATAAAGGCCTAAAATACCCACAAAAATATTTTAAAAAATAATCTTTACAAAACAAACACATTTTTCAACATTTTATTATTTGCTTTCTGGAGTTAAGGCACCACTTGCAGTATAGAATATCTGAATGCTAATACAAAGCTAAAGCTTAGCTTAAAGACTGGAAACAGTGGGGATCAGCTAGCTAAGAGAATGTAAGAGAGTTTGGTGGGAAGTAAGTAAAGAGGTCAGAGGCAGAAGGGGAAATTGGGGGGTTCGTGTTGACAAAGACGTCTAGACTTGTTGGAGCTAGCGGATCAATTGTTCTTTAACTTTGAAAATAAACACGCAAAGGTTATTTAACACTTGACCCATTGTGTATGCCAATGCTAGTATCAGTCCTTTCTGCCACAATAATAACCACTCTTATTTGCCAGTCTTTTTATAACTCCCAGCACACGCCTATCTCAAACCTTGTGGGCAAAATCTCTCCTCTGTCCCTCTCTTTCTCTCTCTCTCTCTCCCAACCACCCACACCCATCCATACACCAAGACATAAATAAACTTAAGTTGTGTGAGCCCACACACTGATCAATCACAGATGGAAGTCTGGCTATTGCTATTCTTTTCTTGCCAAAAGATTTTAGATTCTCTCTTCTCTTCAGATTCTTCCCCTCCCATTCAGCACCCCCTTTCTATCACCACTCAAGCCTCGCGACCACCACCTCTCTCACTACGTGCTGAACAGAGCAGAGCTTGAGCTCAGAGGAAAAGGAGAAAAGGTCCTGATTCTGTCAATATGATTCTTTCTATGGCCTCAGTTAATGTTCAGACAAAAATTCAAAACCTGTGGTTGTATGTCACCCTGTGTCAAAACTCAACATGAGAAATTCAAGCATGTGAATATGTGACTTGATTGAATATTTGTAGTTGTAAAACAAATGTGAGAAAATTATGTCAACTGCAAAGACAAAACAACAGATACAACTGAATGTGTGGAAGAAGTAGGCCTATGATAGGTAGAAAAAAAAAATCACAAACAGCAGTGACATGAAGCTAACTTTAAATAAATATAGTAGATGGGCAGGTTTTGGGATTTCATCATGTAAAAATCAGGGGAAATTGAAACTTCAAGAGAAGAGCAGAGGGAAGGGAAGGAAAATCACAAGGGTTGGCAAGCAGGGGATGTATATTTGGTGATTTAATAGAATTAAAACATTTATAGTATATATACACATTACATATAAGTATAGAATACGTCTTCTTTATTGTTTATAATAGATTATCAATTGGTTTTCATACAAGATTTGGTCCCGATTCACAGAAACAAAAATTAAGGCGTCAAAATGGTCGCTCCAGATTGCAAGCCGTTTACGGAGCTCTGTGGTTTAACATTGGTGCCATAAGGAAGGGGGCAGCACTTTAGTGGCAGATGGGAATTTTTCTATTTTATGTACTATTTCCCACGTTATAACGTCTCTGCAAAGACTCAAAATGTAGTCCCTTACCTAACAAATGTTCCTACAGAAACCAGAGAAATGTTACATTGGCCTCATTTGAAAGACTTGGGGGAACATATGACCTTATGCATGGAGAACCTCTCCCGTTGTCCTGTGAGTTTACTTCTAAAAGTCACTATTTGTTGTTCTGAACAATTAATAGGCGAAGTACAGTATTTCTGTGAAGGTCCACCGCTCACCTTATCAAAAACAACCAACATTTCTGTTCATTTTTTTTAATTGTCTCCAGTTTTCCTCACACCCTGCCTGCATACCTTTCAACGTGTCTCGTTTTTTTCAATGTCTACCTCAGAGACTGAGTTGAGACCACAGCTGCATGTCTTATTACATTTCCTCTGGAGGCATGATCTCACTCAAGGCCAGTTACGTTTTGCTGCATGGGCTCTGCATGGGTTGTGTCAGTGTGATGCTTTTATGTACTGACCTTAAGGTGGTTCAATGGGCAGATTTTTCTCAAACTCCAAGTCAAGTTTTGAGCTGTGGTTGCTGGACTGAGTAATGTTACACCATACCTCGGTATGCCTTTTCCAGACATACTGCAATAAAGTGTTTCCTTACCTTACTAAATTTAAGAGCATTAGTCTTTTTTTAATAATGTAGCCATTGTTAAAACCTGGCTACATTAGCCTTTCTGTTGATTTTTATTTTAACTTTCACCTACTGTACACACCTCCACAAAAACAGAAGATGAGGGAGGCTTTAAATACTGTTTTGTCATTGTGTAGCTTGTGACTGATGGGTTTTAATGCTGGTATGGAACCTGCTGACAGCTGCACTGTTAAAATTTGATATCTATACCGAATAGAGAAAGTGCAGTTTTTTTTTCTTCCTGCTTTTTAAATTTAGCATAACCAAAGCCTGTATTTAGACTTCTTCGCTATTTTGCTCTTGGGGCTGCATATATTGTTGTACCACTGCTGGATGGATGAATGGGTGTGTGCAGGACTTTGTTCCCTTCATATTTATTCAAGGTCCACTCACTCAAGTGTGTGTGTGTGTGTGTGTGTGTGTGTGTGTGTGTGTGTGTGTGTGTGTGTGTGTGTGTGTGTGTGTGTGTGTGTGTGTGTGTGTGTGTGTGTGTGTGTGTGTGTGTGTGTGTGTGTGTGTGTGTGTGTGAACAGGTTCAGGTTCAGGTTGCTTTATTGGTACCCGTGGGTAAACTAGGTTTACGGTCTAAGAGGCAGAACATCCTTAAAAAAAACACTGTATTCCTACTAGCACTTGCCTGTTTATTTGGAATTGACTGTTGAAAAGTTCTCCATCTTTTCTTTATTTGTGCCCTGCTTGAGAACTAGCTGTCAAAAGCTAAGATTTAAATAAGCCCAGAGTTGCTCGACATCTAGGGATTTGCAGAGAAATATGCTGTTGGCATTTTGCTGAAGCCAGCTCGACCACAGCAAGGCTCCGGCTTCAAACTTCCATCTCCGCCAGTCATGGGAGGTCTGAAAGACACCAACGAGGACAGAGAAGCGTGCATGTATACCAATTGCTGGGTTGTGCGTGTCATCCGCGACTTAAATGCTTTTGTGATGCATGGAGTGTTTATTTTCATCCCTCGATGTTTTATCCAACAGACTCAAAGCAGTCATAAAACAGCGAACGGATGAGGCGTGCTTTGAGTTAGAGGCATATACACATCAGATGGCAGCCAGCGGCTCTCATGGTGATGTTTGAGGCTTTTTGCTTACAATTACAACTGATTGGTGTGGTGGGGTAAATGGCTGGTAGGGCTGTGTTTTCATCAGCAAGTTATCAGGACACACCATTAAATATCTGTTACGCTGTTGACCTGGCAGCGAAGAGTGTTTGTTCTCTTTTAAAAGAGTTGCATCATGATTTACAATTATAAAACCCTGCTGCTGAAGAGAAGAGAAGGGCAGAGTTTTCAACTGATCACCATCTGGTGGTGAGCTGGGTCAGGGGATGGGGGAAGACTCTGGACAGACCTGGTAAGCCCAAACGGATAGTGTGGGTAAATTGGAAACATCTGGAGAAGGCCCCTGTTCGACATCAGCGCATTGGGTGCGGTACAGTCAATTTATCGCAATGTTGTGACGAAAAGAGAGCTGAGCCAGAAGGCAAAGCTCTCAATCTACCGGTCAGTTTTTGTTCCTACCCTCACTTATGGTCATGAAGGCTGGGTTATGACCAAAAGAACGAGATCTAGGGTAGAAGCGGACAAAATGGGTTTCCTTAGAAGGGTGGCTGGTGTCTCCCTTAAAGATAGGGTGAGAAGCTCAGTCATCCGAGAGGAGTTTGGACTAGAGCCGCTGCTCTTTTGTGTCGAAAGGAGCCAGTTGAGGTGGTTTGGGTATCTGGTAAGAATGCCTCCTGGGCACCTCCCTAGGGAGGTGTTCCAGGCACGTCCAGCTGGAAGGAGGCCTCGGGGAAGACCCAGAACTAGGTTATATCTCCAACCTGGCCTGGGAACGCCTCGGGATCCCCCAGTCGGAACTGGTGAAAGTGCCTCGGGAAAGGGGAGTTTGGGGTCCCCTGCTGGAGCTGCTCACCCCCGACCCAATACGAGATGAGCTACAACAAATGTTACATGAATATATTACATTAATATACAGTAATATGCATACCCTTATAATATATATAATTAACTTATAATGTATTATTTTCACATTGTTGTACATGAAGTATCTAAATATGTCTTCCACCTCTGATAGCTGCTAGTCAACTAATATTTCTTTGGTTGATTAGTCATGTTTAATGCTTTTTTTATGCTGAACGACTTATTTCCAAAGAACTTATGAGCACATCTCTAGTAAACAGAAGTTGTTGCAAAATTCTTTGTAGAGAAACTCAGTTTTACAATCAACTAATCGATGAGCAGACAAAATTCAATGAGCAGCTCTAGATTTTTGACAGTTTTGTATTTCACTACCGTGTTGGTTGGGCTTAAAGTAGTTTGGGTCAAAGTAATCACTGTAGATTGAGCTGTGGTTGACATATGCGCCAAGTGGGAGATAGCAAAATAGAAGCGCCAGAAACACCTTGACTTTCTAGGATTCATCAGCTTCTCTCTCTCTGACCCCTCTCCTCTATCAGCATGTCACTCTGTGTCACTCTACTGTCACTAGCTTTCACCCTCTTCTCTCTCTCTCTAAAGCTATTCTCCATACAAGGCTCAGAGTGATTTCCAAGGCGATGTTTGCTGGCCTTCTGTTATTAATAAAGACTTGGAGCTCCAGCTCAAGCCTTGGCTGGTGGCGGAGGCCTCAGGGCACCAAGGGAACGGTGTGCGCACAAAGCTCGGCCAGATCTCTCAGTGCATTTTAACACTCACCCAGTAACTTTCAGGTTCTTGCACCTCTCCTCAGATATCAACTGGAAAACACACGCAGGATGTACCACAGACAGACAGTTGCTAGAGAGGAAGCATGGCCAAACAGCCCTCCTTATATGTGTGATGGTCTGTTAGTCAATGTATATTTAGCTTGTGCCTGGTGCATATGATGGTTTGATAATGATGGATTGTTTCCCAAGAACAAGGGTTTCAATTGTGTGCTTACTGTGCATAATTAGTCTTCCTTCATTGGACATGAACAACAAAGGGTTAGTGATTGTAGAGAGCAAATACAACACTGTAAAGCAAGGCTTACAGTGTGCCAATTGCAGTTTGTCTTTCTTCCATCTGCTTTCATTTACACCCAACAAGCAATGTGACTTATTAAAGCCCACAGGGGAGCAGTAAATTCACCCATGGGGTTGCTTGCAGCTCGTCAAAGCTGGAAACCGGCTTGTGATGATGGGGTGCATTCACGGCACTCCCATGGTTCTTGAACCCATTGTGCTGCCTACTCTAATGGGCCAGATGCATATCCATCCATTGCATTCATCTCAAGGGTCACAATAAGTGATGACTAAAGAGCTGCATGTGCGAAACAGACAGAATGAGACCAACGATTCGGTTACACAATGAAGTTAACGTATTGTGCTATGCTTTTCAATTTGAATCACTGAGTCTGTGGGCCAGGAAACAGACAGCCTGAGTGTCAGTTTCACTCTCTCTCTCTCTCTCTCTCTCTCTCTCACTTTTTCCAGAAGGAAATAATGCAGACACAGTCTATCTAATCATACACTTATTCAGTCTGAGAGTCAAAAGGCTTGGGGAATGAGAAGAGGTGTGCAGTCTCTCGGTATACTCCCAACCAGCCAATGAACATGTTGTTTTCTTCAGATGACAGATTGAGGAGGGTAGTGGTTTGACCTGAAACCAAGGCCAAGCCCCAATTACTGCATTCTTGCACTGTAGCCATTAGCTCACTGTCTCCGGGGACTCCAAATCTCATATTAAGGAATGACACAGAAAAAGGGGAGTTATAATCAAATAAGATTCTTGAAGACAGCAGGGATTTTAGCTCAGTGTAATAATCACCTTTGCTGAGTGTCGATCGCCGTCTTGTCTGTTCTTTAGTATGATGTCAGACCTCTCTAGTTGTAGAGACTGAGGTCTTTAATTGGCATTTAAGCACTAATAAATTGTCTTTATTTTATATCATAAGCAGAATATATAAAATGTTTTACTCCACTTTATTTAATGCTTTAAACTTTGTTTATTTGGTTTTGCATCACAGCATTTATCAAAAATAATAATAAGATATTCAGAGGGATAAAAATAGCTAAATATACAGCATTTTCTACCCTTACTGTATCTAATATATCAAGATCTGATACTTCTTTTGAGCATATTCATGGGAAGAAAGCCAAAGATCACAAAGGAAAGAATGCTGCTGATTTGTGTCTGAAATATTCCCCAACGCTTCTTGATCAAAGCACATTTTCTGAACAGGTTTGCTTGAGTTTTGCTTGTAATTTAATGAGCCAGTACAATCCAAAAGCAGATGTTTTCCTATTGCACATACTCACAATTAAGACATCTCATTTTCTATTTCTTTTTCAGACTAAAGAACAGCAAGAGCAAGTCCTAAATCAGAGCAATAAAGTCTTCCTCTACTGTGCTTTCTTGGATTACAGGTGGGTCTGTGTTTGTGATTTAGATGCAGCATGTCTCAATTAATCATTCAGATGTTGAGCCAAAGGGATTTTGTATCTTGATTGTCAACTCATTGCATGTTCTTTGCTTAAGTCTAAAGGCTTTAAATCCTAAGAAATGACCAATGACTTGGAATAGGTGTACTTCCCTTTTCCCTATTCAAATGAAAAACAGCCAGTATTACATATGTTACATGTGTTCCTGTTTCAGTTTGTTGTATCTTGAGCAACAGCCCTCTGTTAAGAAAAACTGTTGATCTGATAAATGGAGCCAAAACACTACTAAGAAAGTATAAATCATTTTAAGAAAGGGAGTGTGTTTAAGTTTGGATTCAAGGGCTTCCTCTTCTTACTCCCTTTTGCGCTGCAGCTCAAGAAAAATGTGATTTATTGGATTGCCCTGTCAGATTGCCCTGGTAAATTCAGCAACAACGAAATAATGTCTGGTGCCTCCCTTAATAGATCATGCTGAGTGATTGTTGCCAGCAGTGTTCCTATAAAACCCTCTGAGTATATTTTATCTGTAAATAATATCTAATTGTCATCTTTTTCAGTTCAAAAGAGGGAGTATGGTCCAATGAAGGTTGTGTACGCTCAGATGGAAACATGACATACTCTGTGTGTTTATGCAACCACCTTACCAACTTTGCCATACTTATGCAAGTGGTGCCCTTAAAGGTAGGATATTTAGTTACTTTTTAATGCACCTCCATTTTTCTTCTTGCATATTAACCCTCTGAGAACGAAAGAAGCACAGGCGCACCCAAATGATGTTTGGCAAAACTCCCTCTCAAAAAGCGATATTACAAAATGTATTCACTATTTTAATTACATGTACATATAACCTGAGACTTTGGCAAATTCATTTTAAGCCCCGAAACAATTAATACAACACATCATCAGTTAAGGTTTGTAAATGTAAATGTATTGCTGGGCAATATATCGATATTATATGGATATAGTGATATGACACTAGGTATTGTCTTAGACTTTGGATATCGTAATATCCTGATTTGTTTTCTTCTACTGGTTTTAAAGGCTACGTTACAGTAAAATGATGTACTTTTCTAAATTTACCGGACTGTTCTAGCTGTTCTATGACTTGCCTTTTCCCCATTTTGATGGAGACATTGTTATTGTTATTAGCAACACCTGTGCTTTTCTTGCTGTGACACAATGCGTTTAATTAAATCTGTGTAGGTAACTGTAAACCTCCCACTACTATTTAGAGGAAAGTATATTCCTCTACCCCAGCCATATTCAAAAGTGTGTGGCTTCCTCTGTGTCTTTGTCACAAATAGTACATTTGTAGGAACATCGTTGGAGAGGAAGCACCGGTTAACCACACAGTAAACATCCAACCCGAAGCCCCCACTTCAGCCTTTGGACAGTTTATCGTTCCTCCCTGTAGGTCAATTGTAAGCAGACCTACATAGTCACAATGTCGGTTTCACTGGTGGTTTTATGGTTCTAAGTACTTCGGACAACCATGATTAAGTGTGGTATTTTTGGGTTGTTGCACAGGTCAGTGGTCCGTTTCTCAAGGACTACACTCTCTCAAGAGAACTGTCCCTTCTCCAAAAGCTGTCCTCTTAAAACATCTGGGGTGATTCTCATTCTCTTCTCTGAACGCTGTCCTGCACAGTATTTTAGAAAAAAAAATGTTTTCCCAATCACTTTACTGTTTGTTTTTTCCAAGTTAGTGATATTCATAAACACAATGTATTGTAAAGATATGTGATAACTAAAGGAGCTTTAAACCCATGTACTGGACCTTCATCACACCTGTCTTCCAGGTCCCTATAGCCTAACCACAAAAACAAACAAAAACCCAGCACTCATACTGGCACACACACACCAGGACAGTATTTTAGATTTTTTACATTATCTGCAAGTGGAGCAATTTGGAATGGCAAACGTGTACATTGTCACCACAGTCTAACTCATTGTTATCCAAGATTGTGTGCCACGGGAGTATGGTCAGCATCCACTACGGCTTCTTTAAATAGAAAATTGGGACTTCTTGTTGCAGCTAAGTGGGCCAGCGCTTTATTTAAGGAGCAGAAGTCTATTTGATGCTATACTTTCCCTTAGCCAGTCTCTAATTAGTGGGCTGGCTCATCGCTCAGCTGCGAGGGAACATCCCACATATCCCTTTTTCTGGAAGGCTGAGACTCCTCTGCCCTTGTAATGACAAGGCACACGTGAAGACAGTTAATGGAGAATCCAACCCGACCCCTCAAAATAGCCTGAACTCCAAAACAACATCAATGTATGAGGCTGTACAGCATGGGTATGTGCATATGAAGAAACACAGTGTGTCAATCTCAAGCTTCTTGGACAAAATAACGGAATTTCTCAAAATCATAACAAAAAAGTAACTGACTGCACATTTACGGTGAAAAAACGTCCATCAAAAACTTTCAAAACATCATGTAAAATAAAAACAACACAAAATATGTGAATACTTTTCATTTAGAAACGTTTTGATTCCATCTTTGTTTTATTCTTTACACAGGAGGATTTAAACCGTTTTGCTAAAACTTTTTGACAGGGAGCCCAGTCTTGGAGAGTAGTCTGCCTGAGAAATAGAGACAGTATTGTGTTCATCGTCATTAACTACACAGGGAATGATACAGGCTATATAAAACAGGCTAAACTAGCTTTTCTAGCGTTCTTGACACAATGTACCGACATACTGTACCATGTCGGCAAAAATAATACTGTTTTTACATGTTGTCTTGTCCACTGTTAACGGTGATGTGTCTCTGTACACAGCTCACTAATGGCCACAGGGTGGCACTATCAACCATCGGTTATGTTGGCTGCTCAATATCCATCTTCTGTCTTGCCATCACTCTTGTCACTTTTGCAGTTCTGTCGTGAGTATCATCACTTTAACAACCTTTACTGCACATCTGTATTTAAAACATTTACCTTTTATGTTTTATATAAGTTGTATTACCGAAATGACCAAAGTGCTTGAACAAGTTAATGTGATGTTGTGCTGCTACTTCTGCTTTACAGGTCAGTGAGTACCATTCGTAACCAACGCTACCACATCCATGCCAACCTGTCCTTCGCCATCCTGGTGGCTGAGATCTTACTGCTCATCAGCGCTCGCTTCGACCCGGGCACGGTACATCCACAGTACTACACATAATGTTGTTGATGATGATTATAATGTTAATATAGATAGATAGATTTTCATTGATCCAAACATGGGAAATTACAGTGATACAGCAGCAAAATATCAGACACACAACACACATACAGATTATACTAAATAGGGTAGAATACAAGGACAAATATTCAAAAAATGAAGACAAAAATAAAAAGTGGAGAATGTGGAAACGTATATACAATTTGGGAACAAAAATGTACAACGACTTAAATAATATTTATAAAGATGTAAGTAAAACTTATGTCTGTACAAGTTGCAGTAAGTGCAGAATCTGAATCTTATCTAACACTCAGTGATGAAGTGTTAACAAATTGTGTGGTAGGAATGATTTTCTGTAGCGGTCGGTGCAACATTTAAGCTGTTGGAGCCTCTTAGAGAAAGTGCTCAGCTGTTGGACCAGTGTGGGGTGGAGAGGGTGGTCCGGGTTATCCATGATGGATAACAGTTTGTTCAGTGACCTCTGCAACCTAAGGTCACTTTGCAGCCGATAGCGGAGCCAGACGCCTGTCAGTTTGTTGAAGACAATAAAGAAACAAATGTGGTGATGATGATGATGAGTGATAAAATGAACGATGATTATTGTGGTGAGGGTAATGGGATTAGTGTCTCGCCATTTATTCTAATAAGATTATTAGAATAATAATGAGAGGTTGTGTAAGATGATGACCAAGATGATGTATGAAGTGTAATACAGTGTAAATTGTAAAATGTGGTTAAGTTAAAGACACACTAAATGATTAAAATTGAAAATGAAAGGTAATACATCTAAAATTAAAATAAATTCCTTTAAAGAATAAAAATACATACACAGAAAATAAGGAAGGGAATGATGGTAAAAGGCCTTGTCTCTTGTCTCTTGTCCCAGCTGCCTTGCAAAGTCATGGCTGTCCTGCTTCACTTCTTCTTTCTGAGTGCCTTTGCCTGGATGCTGGTGGAGGGCCTCCACCTCTACAGTATGGTGGTCAAGGTGTTTGGCTCTGAGGGCAGCAAGCACTTCTACTACTATGGCATTGGCTGGGGTAGGTCTGCTCAGCACTCTTTAATTACTAATGTTAGATGGAAAACACAGGTGATATATCTGCCATATTGGCTTCAGAATATAACAAAGACATCTGTTTTATTGTGTGTCAATTTCTTGTTTGTGTGTTTAAGAATACACTGTCATCCTAATGTATTGTTTGTGATTTCACCCATTGTTCTTGCCTCTACCTAATGCAAGGCCATTACCATAAATATTATTTGGACATTTTTTAAATGACCTTATTGGTCAAACATTCCTTACGAAAAGAAAGCGACTCGGACCCTGTTGAATAAATTTGCTCGGAGTTGCATATTCCAGCATAACAATTGCCTCCTCTGATCTGAGTGAACTGGAGTTTGATGGACAGATAAAAGGAATCTGGGACATTCGTATACTGTCTGTGGCTGCTGGGGAATGCAGTCTCTCCTTCACATGCTGAACCCATTAGTTGAAAAACGATCCCTTTTTTATTACTTCCTTTCTTCAGTCCAGAGTGATTTTTCATTTTGTGTGGCCAGCTACGAATTATATGCTGTGGACTTGTCTGACGGTTAGAAGTGTAGCTGTTATACATAAAAAGTAAAATACTTGATTTATAATTAATTGCGGCTGCTATCAGCTTTGTTGAAAACTGTTGACTTATTTTCCATTCATTTCCCCCTTCAAAGTAAAGGTTTCCTTGTAGTATAGCAGTATATAGTTTTTCCAGGGAACTTTAGTAATTATTTGCACAGGTGATACAATGGGTGGAGTTTACCATGTTGGACAATATAATGAGTGTCACAGGGTTTGAAAGGGCTACAAGGCTGGTTGCTAAAATTAACTGAGGCATACTTCCAGATGACACTGTGAAGGTTGAAATACCATGTGAATTATGTTGTAATCACTATTCAGCCTTGATGTGTCATAATGTATGTCTTGGGAAAAGAGTTTTAGGTCTATAAGTGGTTTTGAGATTATTCCTAAATATTTCTTTTGGTTCCAGTCTTGTTGATCTAAGGGCCGTAACACACCATATAAAAATCGTCTGTCAGACAGTCTGGCAAGGTTGGTGACTCGAGTCTGTTTGGTGTGTTTCGTGCCGTTGTTCGTCCAGATTGGTCTGGAGGGGCCGTCGGCCTTCATTTTGGCTGACCTGACATGCTCAGTTGGAAGGCAGGCACTGCCGGCAGGCAGAGTCAAATGACCAATCTGATTGGTGGACTGCAAACCTGGAAATGAGGAGCGGGATGATCGTGACTAGAAAAATCTCTCAAAATCAGATAAAAATCTTTTAAACTGAACTTTGTCAATCCGAAATGAAGACAGATTCAGCAACTGCATGGCCTATTTCTCGCTTAAAATGCTTTCAGAAAAAGTAAAATATAGAGTAAGAGTAAAATATAGTAAAATATGATAATAATAATAATAATAATAATAAGACATTTTATTTGTAATGCACTTTACATTTCAACAAATCTCAAAGTGCTACAGGCAAGATCATAAAAGCAAGGTAAAAAAACATCAGTGTAAAATATCTATAAATAGTGCGATGACATTTTTGTGCAAGGTTAAAACTCATAAGTTCTGCTAAAAAGAAATGTTTAAAAGTCTCAATAGTCTGTGTTGCCCTCAGATGGTCAGGGAGGGCATTCCAAGTCCGAGGAGCGGCAGAGCAGAATGCACGATCACCCATGGTGCTGAGCTCAGTTCTGGGGAGAAGGAGGCGGTTGGAGTTTTTTGAGAGGAGGGATCGTGTAGTAGTGAGAGGGATGAGTAGTTCTTTCAGGTGGGGGGGTGCATTTCCAAAGATGCACTGGTGGGTGAGAATTGAGATCTTATATTCAATCCTAGCAGAAACCAGTTATGACATTGTATTCTCAACAAACCGCCATGACCATAGACAGTTGAAGAAATGTACCAACAGATCTGGTTGTTCTGGACAGAGACCAGTGAAGGATATTAGAAGCACTTTTCCGTTGAGTGCTGAGCGTTAATTCGCAGCCTCCAACTGAGCATACCGATGTAGATGTGACGTGAGCAACCTGTCTGAAAGTTTTAAGTCTTCTGGTAGCTGTGCCAAGATAAATCTCAATCATTCCAAATGTTGCAGAGTAGGAGAGCGTAGGTATATGTTAGGAGATAACATAGGCGCAGGCTGATTATTGCTAATAAACATGCTAGTTAACAGTAATTAAACCTAAACAGCTAATGTAAGTCAAAACTGTCTGCAAGTTTTTCCTGACAATACAGTGATTTGTCGACTATGCGACAGCAAGTTGTTTGGTGATGACACAATCGTTAGCCGATTTTTACAAAAACGTCTGCTATGGAGCCATAATGTGAGGTATAAGGAAATGGAGCCTTAAATACATTGTTGTGTCTCTTTTAAAATAAACAATGGACAACTTAAGTTTTTAAACGCTTCAGATGTAAAGTTATTCGTTGTCAAAGTGGCGCCAAAATGAATGGTAGTCAATGGAACGCAAATAGTAGGTGAGTGCTTGGTGGCATTAAAATGGCGCCATGGGAGCTACGAATCGTGGACACTCACTTACCCCCTTGGCCATGACAGTCTGGCTTTGAATTTCCGGAGAAACCAGACCCACGTGACGCGTTCATCCAATCAGCTGTGGATTTTATTTTTGGGTGACAACACATGTTAGTGCCACCAGCTGTTATGGAGACGTATTACGTCTCATCGCTTTGGTGCGTTCCGAGTCACTTTTTTGACCAACTCAGGGAAACTGATCAGTCCAACTGACATTTCTGTCGGTTTTGTCTGGTTGGTGTGTCAGGAGTTTTAGAATGTGGCGTGTGTTAACGCTGTGATTAATCTAGCTGTAATCGCCTCGGGCCCAGGTCCACAGGGGCAGGTTAAGCGTGGGTCAATTTTTGTTTTGTAGAAGTTTTCTGTGGAGCTTTTTACCAGAAGTAGTGCTATGGAGCAGGGTTTTTGAGAGTGGGTGCCAATTTTGTTCATATTGTGATGGCACACATACACATGCACAAGCACACAGTTGGTGACATTAAAATGTAGCAATGTGCTAACAAATGCCAGGGGGAGGAAGACAGCTAGCAAGCAAACATAGATGTAAACAATGCATTTTAAAAAGTTGGTTTTATAAGGAAAGAACCAACTGTACTTGATGCATATTCATAAATATATTTTTGTTTGATGTACTGTAATAACCACAAACTAATTGATACAGCTAATGCTGTTTGAAGGGACTGTACTTGATTGGTACTTAAACACAGCAGGCTACAGGGTACATGCAAAATGCAAAGGAAGTTGAAGAAAAAGATGGTCAATGGGGCCCCACATCACATTTCTGCCCCTAGGGCTCAATAGCATGTGAATCAAGTCATGGCTACTGTGTGACATGTTTAGTGAATGTGTAACGTGTGTGTGTTTCTTTGTTTTTCATCAGGCTCTCCATTGGTAATATGTGTGGTATCCATGACATCAGCTCTGAACAGTTATGGCGAGGTTGACAAGTAAGTATGACCTAGGGCTGGGCAATATATCAATATTATGTCGACATCAACATTTTGGATATCATGATATGACACAGGTGTCTTTTCCTGGTTTTAAAGGCTACGTTACAGTAAAGTGATGTCATTCTCTGAACTTACCAGACTTACTAAGCTGTTTAATTATTTGCTTTTACCCACTTAGTCATTGTATCCACATTATTGGTGATTATTTAGGATTTTGTGAAAGCACCAATAGTCTACCCTACAATGTCGCTGCATTATTGACTGATGCATTTGGTCAAAATTAATTAGATTTTTTATTGCCTAGTTCTAGTATGGCCTGCACTTTGAAAAAATTAAATCCTATGATTTATATGAAATTAATTTTATTCCCTCAAAGCTCGGGGTTATTGCCAAAGAATGTGGAAGAAATTGTAATCATCCAATGTGTTTAATGTCATACAGAAGTTTTAAGTTCAACAGTAACGATACATGTCATTCCAGATTTACATTCCAGCATTATAGCATTTTGTTCTTTTTTTACCCTTGCTCCTTGTCCTTGATTTCTCAGCTGTTGGCTGTCGCTGACGAATGGGGCCATCTGGGCATTTGTGGCACCGGCTCTTTTTGTCATTGTGGTGAGAAAACAATTAGCATTTGTAATTTTTTACAGTTCCCAATTTGCAACATAATTCAAACTACAGTTTCATCTCTATTCATTGTAGATGTATATTCTATTTGAGGAAGAAAGAAACAAAATAATCTCTCCTGTGCTCCTGTGTAAAATGTTTTTCACATCCTTTCTGATTTCTAGGTGAACATTGGCATTCTCATATCCGTGACCAGGATCATATCTCGAATCAGTGGAGAGAGCTACAAGGTTCATGGAGACGCCAACGCAGTCAGGTGAAATTATTTATTTTCACGATCAGACCAGTTTTCTTATCAAAAGCTAATCATTTAAACATGTTTGTCTCTTGCTTTGTTTCTAGGCTGACTGTGAAGGCGGTGGCAGTGCTCCTGCCTATACTCGGCATTTCCTGGATCTTTGGCGTTCTTGCTGTCAACACACACTCTTTACCTTTCCTGTATATTTTTGCTGTATTCAACTCGTTACAAGTAAGTTCCTCACTAGGGGACTTTTTCTTTTCCAAAATGTTTGCAGCCATTTGTGAAAATTATGCTAAAGTTGAAATTTTTTCCTTTTTCTTTAGGGGTTCTTTGTCTTCTTATTTCACTGTCTTCTCAACTCTGAGGTATGGTGCTAAACATATTGGATTTGTGTTTTTATGTTTTGATTTGTCACGTCTTGTGATAGAAAATTGTACACATGCTAAACCATCAATTTATCTTAAGTATTCTAATTAGCAAGGAAGGGACGATGTTCTCTGCTGCAGCCCCAATTTGTGATTTAGGGTGATAAGAGGTATTCTGCCTGACATTTGTCACCATTTTCTGGTATGGCTGTGCATCTTTCTGTAGGTCAGAGCTGCTTTCAAACACAAAACCAAGGTGTGGTCTCTTACCAGCAGTTCCATCCGAAACATCAATGTGAAGCCTTTCAACTCTGACATTGTAAGTGCTGCTGGTGTTAACAAAAATGAGCTGCTCAACTGTTAACTGCCTGAGTCTAACATTTTACTTCCCATCCTCTAGATGAATGGAAACAAGGAGGGCGTGACTCCCACAAAGATGAACACATGGGAAAAAAGCACCAACTCGGCTAATCGTATTGACCTCTCCGCTGTGTAGAACCATTTCTGTCCGTGACAGGAGAGTAGTCTGAAGCTCACTAGTGTAGAATGACAAACACTGGCTAGAGTTTTCTCCCACTATGTTATGTAATGAATCAGACACTCATCTGCTCAAGTGAAAGTGAGACCAAGGGAGGTGTTTTGTAGCTGAATAGTAGCTTCTCCTTTAAAGACAAACAGACTCCAAGGACTGTGCCTTTTTATTTTCTCATAAAAACATACTGTGTTCCCAAAAACAAGAACAGGGATTTCTGAGGATGTCATTGTGAGTCTTGACGTACAGGAGTGTAGTTTAGGGTCCAGCATCAATGCTCTGTGTGGTGGAGCTTCTAGATTCCATCTGACATCTGTATATTGCAGTTGATTTAGTAATTAGCAAGAGTTTATTTAACTGATGCTTATTTGCTTTCTTGCTGAAAGTTAGATGAAAAGACTGATACCACTTTCATGTCTGTTCAGTCAATTGGTAGCCACCGCCAGCAGCTGGTTAAAAAGAAATACCAAGGAAAGCTGTTTATTTTCCTTAAATATAGTGTTAGATTTAAGCCTTAAAGCTATAGTGCGTAGTATCTGCCTCCCCTATGAGGAATTCTAAGTAATGACAACAAAACTGTTGGCATGGTACAAGCCTACTGTGACCGTGCCATCACAAAGGACAAATTTGCTTATTTTTCCTGAATTAACTTCTCCAAGATTCACCTGAGTCCTACAGCTTTAATCCAATGTTGGGGACACAACAACTGCATGATAACAATGGCTGAAGCAGCAGTGAATTCAACCCTATGTAAATCTGATATAATGTATTTATTTATTTTGTGATTCTGAATTCTCTATCATGTCTTCTGCAAAGTGTCACAGCTCAACAATTGGTATGTTCTCATGTTGAATTCTGTGTCTATTTGTATGTTTTCCCTTTCAAAATGAACTGGTATATTTGCAGTACCTCACATCTTAGTAAGCTGCAGTATGTTATGCTTTTTGAGGAATCGTGATTAATGGCTGTGTTTTGGACACAATTCTGTGAAGTTTATGTTTTAGCTATTTCTGTTGCAATTTTCTTTCCAATTTTCTTAAATTTTTTTGTACAATGAAATATGTTCTACAACAGAGGGACTTTACAAGGTTGTTGCTTTTATTTCTTAAAATACTGTGAGAATAGAAGGAGATGACATCACTTATAATGTCATTGATCTTACACTGTACCAACATTAGGCTTCCTTTACTCTAAGTCAGTCACTCTGCACTTACTTTTCATGTCAGATCTAAATTTAGATATTTCAATATGCTTGTATGGCCTTTAATGATTGTTGTCTTATGGTACTATGGTTTGTGCTTCCAATTATCTTTATTATAAAATCGTTTCTGACAATAAATCTGCGTAATTGTTCTGTCTTTATTACATGATGTTCACATTTGTATTTTTTAACACTTTACTGTTTGGTCTATACACAAACACACAGAATACAATGCTTTGAAAATAAAGCAACAAAAGGAACAAGAGACTGTGTGTGAGTTTGTGTCTGTGTGTGCGTGGTGTGCTGTGCGTGCCTGCTTGTAACTGTGATTTACATGATTATTAATCAGTTTTTGGTAAGGATGGCTTTGAAGAATACCCAAACCTAAAAGTTGCTGTCAATGTGACTTATATGGAGCCATCCTACATTATGCAAACAACCAGATGAGAGAAGTGTTAAAGGAAAGGTTCACAATTTCCCATGTCTCCACTGAACCTCAAGAAAACAGTCCAGACAAACACAAAGGACATGTAGTAAAAATACTAACTTTCCACTTGATTTGGTTAACTCGGACTGCTGAAGCAACCCTCATCCTAGCTTCAGATAAATGTTGGACTATATTTACACATAACACCTAGTGGATTTAGGTGGTGGAATAGAGATGGTGAACATGTTTTTTATTGTATGTGGAATATGTTTTTTTTTTTTTTATATTTTGGTAATCTTTGTTTGAGCGTTATCATTTTTGACTGTTCGAAAAACCGTAGCATACGTACCAGCGCATAAAAAAAATCGCTGTGCTGCTTGATACCTAAAATAAAAACTTCAGCAACCACGACAGTATCTAATTTGTAAAATGGCTGCTTCTTGATACAGGGGTTTAAACATGAAGCCTAGCTAAATGAAGTTATTGAATTCCGAGTTGTCCGTGAAGGCGTCAGCATCAAACCTCTGCCTGTCTGTTTGCGCATGCTCGCCGTGAGATATGAATAACTCAGGCAACGCATGGGTAGAAAGGTGAGCAAGACAACAATATCTGCGCTCAGTGTCTAAAAACAAACAGCGTTCACAACACTAACGTGCGCTTTTAACTTCTACCGGTTCTAGAAAAGTAACAGGGACTAATTTGAATCGTTAAAAGTCACAGCCGGTTGCTAATATTTTGTAACACAGTTGTTGTTTTTAACTTGTTGTGTTGACAGAAACTTCTTCATGTTGTCATCGATGTTTTCTTCGAGTATGAAGCTTGTCACGTGTGTTGATAGTATTTTCCATCAATGATATGGGATTTACCGGCACGAGGGAAGAGTCGTGGGACTGTACGTCTTTTTCAGTTGGAGAATCAACCTCTTGATACTTGAACGCATTTATTTTATATTATTCATGGAGTCTGTTGGGAAGTTTGAGTTCAACAGGAAAGACCTGATTGGTCACGGCGCCTTTGCAGTTGTGTTCAAAGGCAGACATAAAGAGGTAAGTTTTTCATCTGAGACCGATTTGTCTTGTCTTTGTCTTGATAAATGTTAGTCCTGTGTATTTATATCCTGCTTTTATTTTACTTTTCAAGAAACGTGACTGGGTAGTTGCTGTAAAATGTATCAACAAGAAAAACTTGGCCAAATCTCAGTCTCTTCTTGGTAAAGAAATCAAAATATTGAAGGTACTAAAGTTGACTTTTTA
>NC_045737.1:23465348-23479653 GCF_008692095.1 Etheostoma spectabile | reverse complement strand
CACATCCTGTGTCAGTCTCTCTGTGTACCTTTTTAACTCATATTTCTCCCTCACCTCCTCTAGGAACTCAAACATGAAAACATTGTCAGACTACTTGACTATCAGGTAAATATGGCTTGTCTTCTCTTTTCCCTGCTCACCTGTCACACACATCATCACAGATATATGCTGAGTAACCACACAGCAATGCACAGGTGCAGTACTGGCGACTTTGCTGCCACATGTTGCATATGTTGACATGTTGCCTCGACATTGAGCGTCACCAGTCCACGTGATACAGACTTGGTTATCGGATGTTGTAGTTTTTCATGGTTCTACTAGTAACCTCAGTGACCTGAACTGGATCTGTAGTTAATATTAAATGAAAGTGTTCTTTATTCAAAGACATTATTCTAAAAGACTGAAACCTGGGTGGATGAGCAATTTCTTAGCATGATATTGATATTGTTTAACTAAATGCCATAGACTAAATGAATGTCTGAGGAATGAAAGAGGACCCACACAGCACATGCAATTAACTATTTGCTTAGATGTGAGTTTGCCTGAGTGTGTGTGTGCTTTCCTCCTCTCACTTTACTGACACCTGGCATACACCAGACTAGGGTTAGCTGATCTCTCACTATTCATGACAGATGGCAGGGTGCAGCCGGACAATGGCTTATGAAACACAGAGTCTGAGTAGAGTCTCACAGCAGACAGGCACCAGCATGTAAGGCTAACGACTTTAGATGATACATTTGAAGTCAGAGCCTTTTGTGGACCGCAATGTGTTACCTGGCATCGGCACAACCTGCTCCCTCTATTATCTGGTAAACTGATACTTACTGCATAGTAATAGACAGTGTGTTATTATTACAAAAGTACACATGGTCAACAATTCTTAGGTTTCTTTAGTACACAGACTCTACTAGCTATAACTTTATATAAAATACACCCTAAACTTGTCACTCTTTTGCCCCAGCACATGTCACCTCAAAATTCTGTGACTTTTTCAATGGCAATGAAAGCAGAGTGCCTAATATGGGATGGGTCCTAAGTCATTTGGGGGGCGGCTGGATAGGGGCCATGATGGGGTACAGTTTCAGACCCTGAGTTAACTGTTGTCACTGGGCCCAGAATTTCTTGAAGCGCAGCTGATTACAGGCCAAAAAAGTGTTAACCTAGTCTAAGAAATGAATTGATGGATTAATTATTCCCCATCTCTTTACGTGTTTTTCACACTAAGTTTATTCCAGTTACTGTACTTTTTGAAAATAATAATAAGCATCTATCTGGTTTTCTCAACAGGAAATGGGAGGATGTGTGTATCTCGTCATGGAGGTGAGTTGTGTGAGAAATATAATGGCCACCTCTGTGGAAATGAAAATGAAAAATCACATTCACTAACAGGGCAACATTATCAAAGCTTCTATTAAGATTCGTCTGTCTCAACTTTTCAGTACTGCAATGGAGGCGACCTGGCAGAGTACCTTCACTGTAAGTTTGCTACATCCTGTAGCGCTTAATATAGCTCAGGTCTCACTACTGTAAAGTTTTCTGTATCACCAGTGGTCAAAGCAAACAAGAGGACGTTCACACTCCTCAGTGTTGAATTAGAGGATCACACTTAGAGTTTGTTATCTGTAAACATGTTTGGAGCAGCTTACTGTTGCACTGGCAGGTCAGTTTGGCTTTTAAGAGGCTTGGCTAAGCTTTTTCAGTGTTTTGAAGAAATAATAGGATTTTGAGGAGGCAGAGCAGAACAACCATAGAATAAGGTTACAACAGGTCAGTGGATAAATGATTCCTAATTCTCCCAAGTGCTTAACATAGATTAAATTAAACCCCTAAAGTTATCCCCCCCAAGGCTTTTCCGAATAAATGATGTAGAAACCAGTACAAAATGAGGGGCCAAAATAACTCCCGGCTTTTATTTTTCAGTTTTGTGATTTTTTTTATTTTTTTTTGTGAAGTTTGAATTCTCAGAATGATTAAAAAAAAAAAAAAAAATCTCCTCATTTCTCATAGGCTATGCACCAAAAATGTCCCCTGCCTCAAGTTTCAAAACCTGCTCCAAAATATAATGACACAGCTGAGGGGATGGGGTTGATTTTTTCTCAGGCTGAATGTACCTCGCTGGTGTCTGTTCAAATACTAATATGGATCATTAGTCTAATTCTGTCACCTTGCCAGCATCTCCTATTTTGTAGACTTGTTCATTCAGTGTCCCTGCCAAGGAGACATATCCAGCTATTTGCAGCACAACACTCAGTCACTCTTGGCAAGGTTCACAGAGCACCCACATGACCCCACCCATCTGCCACTCACTTATCCCCTGGGCTCCGATGGAAAAACACTGCAGCTAGAAATACTGAATATACTGGGAAGGGGGCTGTGTGGGGGTGCTAGCATGTCTGACGGCCTTGACATTAATATCCAAATGAAGCCCCCTCGTAAACAAAATTCTCTTCCACGAAGTTTGAGAGCAGTGACGCTTATGTGATGAGAGTAGATCATCTTCCCCTTATATTATATGGGAGTTTCTGGTGAGAGTGTAGAAACAAACAAAGTACCTCACATTTTAAGTAAGATCAAGGACTGCAACTAACAATTATTTTCATTATAATTCATTTCTTGATTATTTTCCTAATTAGTCATTTCCATCACAATTTCCCAAAACCAAGGCTGAAACAGTCCAAAAATCCAAAAATATGTTGTTCAATGTATAGAATACTAGAAAAAGCCTAAAATATACACATTTGAGATGCTATACCGGCAGTAAACGTTTGTGCCTATGGCACTTGGGCGGGGCCAACATGCTGGGATTAAATGCAGACAGTGTGTGTCTACATACCATGCAATATGATAAACCTTCTGTGTACTGTCATGCTAACTTCCTCCTAGATCATCTTGTGAATTTCATCCCTCTGACCCGCAGCTAAGGGCACATTAAGTGAGGACACCATCCGAGTATTCCTGCAGCAGATCGGTCAGGCCATGAAGGTCCTGCAGAGCAAAGGCATCCTCCACAGAGACCTCAAACCCCAGAACATTTTGCTCTGCCACCCAGAGGGGCGCAGGTCCAGCCCCATCAATACATGCCTTAAGATAGGTAATGACTTCCCTTTGCAGAGTATTATGCTGCTTTCCGACCAAAAAAAAGCGATCCGGCGATTCTCCGCAGGGTTGTGCGATGGTGGGAAGGTCCCTGAAACGGCCCATTTGTGTCTTGTTGGGTTCTTTAGACCCCCCCAATGTCGTAGACTATATTTCATATTTATTTTAGACTATACTACTTTTTTCCGTCACATCGTTTATAGATCTCAAAGTTTCCGACCACACTTGATGGCAGCTTCATTTTACGGAGAAAAAGAAAAAGAAAAGAGATGAGCAATACCTATCTGTGCTCGTTGTTTATTATTGTTTCACAAACTCCTGGCCAGTTCAGTGCTTGTGTTTTGTTTTCTAAAACCTTCTTGTGGCAGCGAAGGCATTGATGTTTCCTGTTTACTTTACGGGACTCTCACACCGCCTCAAAACTGACTGCCAACGTAGGGCTCGTTTCTCCAAAATTTGAGTCGGTGTCAAATTTTTGCAGCAGGCAGCTGTGTGTTTTTTCCCCGTCTTGCGCTACCACCGTTCAAAATCAATGGAAAGACCTGTGCTTTTGCCGCACCGTCTGAGGGCCAACGGAGGCTGTGTGAATGCAGACTTAGAAGAAGTAAATGTACTGTGTAATGTGTTTGTGAAAATGCGTTAATTGATGGCGATGTTAGTTAATTTGTTACTGCACACACACATACACACCAAAGTGTATGACCCTCACCTTATTTCTCTCCTTCCAGCTGACTTTGGGTTTGCACGTCATCTCCAGACAAACACTATGGCGGCCACGCTGTGTGGCTCTCCTATGTACATGGTGAGTATTAAGATCTCTTACTTTTATGCTGTATGTACTGTGACTGTGTCCCTAAGCTGTAAACTGTGTTTGTCCGGTCACAGGCTCCTGAGGTCATCATGTCCCAAAACTATGATGCCAAGGCTGATCTGTGGAGCATAGGTACTATTGTCTACCAGTGTCTGACTGGAAAGGCACCATTTTACGTAAGTTGCACTTAAAAGCGTGCACACATACATGCAGATAAAAAAAACTGTAACATCACTCTTTTCAGGTGTTAAGGTAAATGAAGAAATCATTGTCAACACAGAACTGAACACGATGCATCCCTTTTACAACACAGAGAAACAGGATCCACATTGCAACATTAAAAACCACCTGCCTGCTAGGTGACACTCTCCCTGATCTCCAGTGTTAGTAGTTGGAAAATACTGGAACAGCTTGACTACTTGTTAGGAAAGCATCTTGTTTATAGATGGGGTGGGTGCGTGGAGGAAATGGATGGGTGCCATTTCTCCCGACCCAAAGCAAATATTGCTTCACAGCCCTGGGTAGTACTTTCTCCTGTTGACGTGGCTGCTCAGATGACACTGTTGAACTGTTATTTGCATAATGCAAGCTCAGTTGGGAAATATGAATAGACACATGCTAATGTTTTGTCTCGTTTTTGGTACCTTCTTTGTCTTAAGTCCATTTCTATCCTCATATGCGATCAGTTGAAGAAGAAGAAACATTCTTTTTCATTGTTTGACCTTTTGTACCTATTGAGGTTATTTATGTTTATGTTCAGTTGAATGCATTTTCTCTGAGAATGAGAGCAAAGATTGACTTCTATTTCTGTCGGGCAGGTCTGTTAGTTTAGATAAATCCTAAGGTCAGTGTGAGGTTAGCTGCTGCTGCTGCTGTTTACTTCGCTGGCATCTCTAAGCATTCTACTTTGCCCTTGATGGGATCACCCATACATTATTTATATTAGGATTATATGCTCTGTGGTATAACTGTTTTTTTTTTAAACATTTGTGTTAATGTAGTCAAATAAATAGCTTCCACTATACACTATAATTTATATAAATGCATGTTTGTAAGGATGCCGGTGCCTTAATTCGCATATGCTTATGTGTGTGTGCGCATGTGAGCAGTCATTCAAGTGTAACTCTTGTGTGTGTTTGTGTGTGTGTTTGTGTGTTTAGGCCAGCACCCCGCAAGAGCTCCGTTTGTTTTATGAAAGCAACAGGACCCTCCTACCCAGGTTAGTGGATGACCCCATGTCAACACACTTCTATACTACACACACAGGAAGATGATAGACGGGTGTAAACGGGCTTTACAGGGAGAGCTGTCCTCTCTGCACTCACTTTGCTGATGGGTGACCTGTATGTATGTGAATGATGTTTGGAGTGCACACGGACAGTTTCCAAACCACTTGCAAACGCATACACAGGCATATGTACACACATATGGGTAATTAGCACTCAATAAAGCCCATAGCACCACTAAAAATAGTCTATATGTGCAAGAAACGTGTACAGTCTCCTAATGGCTGATCATCGAGAACTTTCTCCATAAGCCACTCTCACACAGTTCATATTTGAAAATCTATGATAATCTGCGATACTAAATCGAGTTGTCCTGCCCATGATATATGTCTCTACACGAGGTGCTGTCCATGCACAACGTGAGTTGATATAGTTTGACAAATGCCCTTACAATCAGTTCTCCTGGCTATTTAAAGTCATTTTGAACACTGGATCACTCATGCTCAGAACTTGGACCTGGAAAGGGTTCAAAGGGATTTATGAATTGTTCTCCCACTGTTTTTATGATGTACTTTGCCAGCCTGTGTTGGTTTCGTAGCCATGCTTGTCTTTTGCAGTGAGAAAGCCACTTTATAAGACGCAGTGTGAGGAGGCATGTTTGTTATTTTCTTGTCATTCTATATATAACCTGCTTCAAGCTGCCAGCTAGTGACCTGCACAGTACATTTTCACATGTCTTACATAGCACACACACACACACACACACACGCACACACACACACACACACACACACACACACACACACACACACACACACACACACACACACACACACACACACACACACACACACACTGTCTGTGTCATGATAGCCTCAGAGTTTATGCACTGAAGCCGCAAAATAGATTAAAAATTCACTCATTTTCTCTGATCTGATGAAACACAAGTGACCTAAATATTATTTATTTTAGGACCACATATATCATGCAAAACCCAGTGAACACACTGAAGTAAAAAACATGAATATAGTAATAAATAAATATGAAATCAACATGTAAGCTACACATACTGTGTATAAAACAGCATGTTAGAAATTAACTCACTTAATGGTTTTCCCCTCTTTCTCAGCATCCCAAAGGAGACTTCTAGCAACCTAAGACACCTGCTGTTGGGGCTGCTGCAGAGAAATTACAAAGAACGGATTGGCTTTGGTATGCCTCTGCCTTTTAACATTCAGAACTGCTTTTCATAATTACATTTTAAAACACCTCTCTTACATATAAATATTTACATTTGCAGATGAGTTTTTTCACCATCCTTTCTTGGAGACGAAGTCATCCACAAAGAAATGTAAGGACTGTATCTTATTTGTTGCTGTACACCTCAGAATAAATAAAAGGAGCTGTACCCGGGGTTTTACTGCAAGCACATTTATGTTTGCTTTATGTATGTTTTCTTGACAGGCTCTCCAGCTACCGTGGTCCCCTTCCCCAGTTCAGGCTCGGTCAGTTCCTCTAGCAGCTCCTCCACATCCCATCTGGCCTCTCCTCAAGTGTGTTCACCTCTCTATAGTGGTTTTATAAAACAAAATCACTTGGTCAATGATGTGAAGTGTCCTTTTTAAATAAAAACAGTAAGCTCATAGTGTATTAGGTTTTTGTAATCTACCATAGTTATGATATTTAAACAGTTCTTTATTTTACACTCTCTTAGCATTCCGATGGAGAAATGCACCGAGCTCCGCCCAAAGCGCAGTATTTCCCTACACTGGACACCCCCGGCTTCCTGCTGAAAGATGTAGCCAATGAAGACAGTAGGAATACCTCAACTTACACAGAGGACTATGTCATGGTGCCTGCCCAGTTTCTAAGTAAGACATGTAAACCTTACTCTATAGATATTTGTAATTCTTTTTTATTGTTTGATTGTTTGTTTATCAGCAAAAAGAGTCTGACTATTTCTATTTAATGGCTTTGTAGGCGAGTGCACATGTGATGTCGAAGTTGGGTCACCCATTGAGAGTTGCCTCATATACAGTGGGTGAGTTGTCACTCAGACGGGTACACAATATCTTTGTCAGTTCATCAGGACCATAATGTCTAAGAATATGATTGAATGTGATGTTTTTTTATATGTACAAAACAGATTTTGTAAAACAGATTTGTTTATAGATATTTTCTAAATTAATGTTATTAAATATTTTTCAATGTGCAGACAAAGTTAACAAATCTAATTTTTAAGGAGCTCACTAGTGGCTGAAAGAGGACTCAGAAATGCAGGAAAGACTCCTCCACCCTCGCCCCTTCTACACTCTCCTTCCAAGCCTGTTAGGTAAGAGAACGGCAGGCAGGTTCAGATTTTGGTTGGTAAAAGATAAAGTGTTCTAAAGCTTAAACCTAACCATATTTGTATTCATTTTATGTCCAATATGACAAATTATGGGTTGAGAACGTGCTTTTACGTTTTTGTGAATTCCACTGTTATTTTTAATTGATTTATAAAAAATGACATTCCTTTGTGTCCAATTCCTTTCCTCTTTCATCTATGCAGCAAGCCTGTTGAAATCGTTCGTAAATGCAGCCCCTCAGCACCCATTCCTGTCCCAACTCAAATCCAAAACTACCAGCGTATTGAACAGAACCTGCAACCTGTCGGCATGCAAGGCTCCACCAGGCATGTGCCTATCTCTGCCCCCACCCCACCTCAGTGTCTTAATATTACCCATTCTTTTCTGTCTTTTTCTAACTATCTCTCATGTCATTCAGGGTCACACTCTGCTGTGCTAGCAGCACCTCCCCACAATGTGGAGGCTGTAGAGCTCCAAGTCCAGGTTTTGTCCTCAACTCCCCAGGGGTTGGAGGAGCCCGACCCCTGCAGTCCTCCCCACTAGGTAGTCTCCTCAATCAGCTTCTGTTTCACCTATTTAGGGAGTGTTTGTTAAGCATAGCTCTTCTACGGCAACTCTCTAGGTCACACTCCTACAGCTTAAAACTCCGATGGAAATTTGTCAGTGCAATGTCACTTGTTGTTGGCCACCAGAGCCATTTGGGTGTTAACAGAAATGACACCATCTGAAACATGTCATGTACGATACATTGCATGAGTTGTTTTGTGGTGATGTGTTGCGATTTTCTCTTTACCAATATTCCCCTCGGCCTGACTCACATCAATGGTTTAATCTTTATAATACTCTGCACTCTAGTGGGAATTACCCCAAAGACCTCAGAGCAGATTCTCCCGCTCAGCACAAGAACTGGACGGCTCGCTGGCTCTCCTGACATGCAGGACACCTCCAGTCCCAAGGTCGGCATCTAAAACATCTATATTAATACACACTATCATGCGCATTTCTTTCACAATGCACACAACATATTAGCTGGTGCAATTTGGTTTTGCCTCTCTTCATAACAGCAAAAGTAACTATTGCATTACACTTTCACACAGCTTACACAGCAGAATCAAATTGATCGCCTAATTATACGGTATACGTGCTAGTACATACAATATGTTTTCAAAACTGTTATTTGCTTTTAAACAGGGGGTTAATTCAAGAATGCCAAACCGAAGGAGGACAGTCCTAGACCTGCAATCCCTTGACCCATGTCCTGCTTCCCAGACCCACCTCAGCAGGAAATCAGCCAATGACAGTGGGCCTTTTAAAAGGTCTGACCGATTTATTGTTAATATATTATGAATATATATATATATATATATATATATATATATATATATATATATATATATAATGTTATATGATAATATAATCTACAAAATCCTTAGATAGTGGAATTAAATGTGAATGTGTATGTGTCTGCCTCACTAATCCACATCTACTAAAGACTTAATTCATATAAAAATGTGGCATGTGGCACCTACAGATGTCACACGGTATAAAAGATACTGTGCACTGTCTGATAAATTATTTAATGCTCTCGATGGTGTCTGTGGCTGTATAAAATGTCCAGATCACTGAGTGCAGGCAAGCTGTCTGACATGCTACTGAAGGCGGCCTTTGGAGCTCACCTTTTTGAAGAGGGAAGCAACGAGAGCCTCAACTGTGAGAAAATCATGGATATGGCAGGTACTGTTGGAACAAATAGGACCAATTTTCTACTGATGCTGTTTGTCTTTGTTCACCAGTATTTAAGACTTTTGTTTTTGTAGTTTAGAAAAGATGGGTATATATTTTACAGCCAAATTTTGAATTACCCTCATGCAAAGGGAATGCTTTATGTGATAGTGAAATCAATACCTATTGTGAAATAACCACACACATAATTAACAGGAAAGGTCAAGTGTTATGTTTGCAACATGTAGAAGTTACAAAGTGCATATTTTGAAGCATCTACTGCTATGACCATGACCATGTCATTTACTGGGCTACACACTTCTCAAGGACATCTTAGACATTTGACCTGAACTCTAGTTCTCTCCTACAGCTCCACCTACTGGTTGTCATAAAGGCTTTCAATACTCCGACAGCCCACCTCCTACGATTTTCACTATGGTTTCTCTGTCCAGAGGAAACACTCCTCCTGATACCACAAGGATGTTTTCAGGTAGATGTTCTAATGTGAATATTAACTTACTGTCTATATATTGCAGTTTTTTAGCATGTGTTGTAGAAGGTTTGTGAGAAGTCCCTAAATTAAGTAAATTTCTGATAGCCTCCAATGAGGCTGTATTCTTTTGTCTTATGAACTTCTTTCACCAGTTTAGAGTTAATTTACACCACATGTGCAAATTAAGTAAGGTGTAGTTATTCAATTAACATAATCTAAAGCAAAACACAAGCACTAAGAGCCCTTGTTAACCAGGTCAAATTTGAGGTAAACGGGCGCTCACTTGGTGGAGCGTGCGTCCATATGTAGAGCAGGGTGGCTAAAATAACACACTGTGATTGTTTACATTCAAGCTTTGAAATCAAAATAATAATAAAACAACACATAAAAAAGAGCCACCTTGTTATAGTCCACCTAAAACACGTTAGTTACTCCCACATCAGTTACATCAGTTACTCCCATGCTCTCTTCATTACCCGTATTTCCTCTGTTCAGGGTTCAGCTGTATTTGTTGTTGTCTGAAATGCAGGCTCCCCCAGCTACATTAACTCAGCCTGGTTACTGAACAGTCGCCTTCTCCGGGAAGGAAGCCGTAGAAACAGTGAGACTGAAGCCATGGACGCGACTCCACACAGCAGTCTGGTCTTTCACCCTCCAGATCTCCCAGAAGATACACTGATGGAGGTACAGACGAGTACTATGAGACGATTCTGTGAGGTGAACCCTCCAGGTTGTTTTGAAGTTACAGTATTAATGTACATTTGAAGATGCAAATTTAGATTTCACATCAACAGTTTCAGCATTCACAGTATGTGTTCCTTTCACAGCAGGCTCATACAGATGCTCTGAGTGACCTGCGATTCACTTTGGCTTTTGTCCTGTGTGTCATGGAATTGGCTTCTTCCAAGGACTCTGCACTGGATTCCATCAGCAGTCCTGATGTTTCTTTTCTAGAGCAGAGCTTGGTAACGGATCAAATAAGCCTCCTGAGTAAAGAATGGAGGTGAGAGTTTTTGTACATTTTCTTCATGTATATATGTTTATAAACAATAGGTCCCTTCTTTCACAAATGTGCTTGGGAATGACTGCTGTTTCTTATGTGCATATTCCAGCTATGCAGAGCAGTTAGTGTTGTACATGAAAGCTGAAGAGTTTCTGTCATCAGCACTTCACAATGCTAAAGAGACTATCAAACAAGGCCAACTTCTCCCCTCTGCTACAGTCAAACAAGGTGAGACCAGTGACCTCTGGTTCTGAGTACTAAGCACTCTGCTTTTGTAGACTCGAAAGGTGCCTGTTAAATATTTGTAGTTTGTAGTCCTTCAGGAAGAACAAGAGCTTTTGGGTGTTACAGTCAGTGATGTTACTCTAATCTGACCACTTTTTTCAGTAACAAGTAATCTAACATGTTACTATTTCCAAACCAGTAATCAGATTAAAGTTACTTATCCAAGTCACAATGTGTTACTACTGCATTTT
This sequence comes from Etheostoma spectabile, assembly GCF_008692095.1. NCBI lineage: Eukaryota > Metazoa > Chordata > Actinopteri > Perciformes > Percidae > Etheostoma > Etheostoma spectabile. The sequence goes on along the minus strand of NC_045737.1, from coordinate 23,468,478 downwards.
TGCCATTTTCCTTAGTAAAAAAATATATTTTTGCTGTATTCTTGCGTCTCGGGTAGTGAAGTCACGCATGCAACTAGTCATGTTTTCAGCGTGAGGACAGTTCACGTGTACCACGCAGCGACTCAAATGTAAACAACAACGGGGGGAGGGGAGAGGGTGCGGGTTTCTAGCTGGAAATACACTATTTTGAGTTTGTGTCAGCTAAAGATGGCAATATTAAGGTCCGTTGTACACTCTGTGCTGGTGGTAACAAAGTGCTATCTAGCTACAAAAACACTACGTCAAATTTGTAAAAACATTTGGAGTCGCAGCACTTTGCAGTCAAACATACAAAGCAAGTCCAGGTGGTGCGAAGCAGGGAGCAGGAGGTCCCCCACCACCCAAACAACAAAAGCTGAACTTTGGTGCAAAACCAGTAAGTGGGGGAGAGTTTAAGAAGTTGGTCGGGCAGTATGTTGTAGAGGAAATGCTGCCCTTAAACACTGTTGACTCGCTCTCTTTCGTGCCATAATAAACAAGATCCCCACTACTATCAATGTCGAGCTGACTCACAGTAAACCGGTTGTCCTTTTTAAGTTTTTTTAGACTGTTAGACTGTTGCCACAGTTGACTGTGGCAACACTGGTCTAAAAAATTGAAAGCACTAAAATTGTGAAGAGACCAGTGATCCATCTAGGTAGTCTAACTGAGTGAGAATTGACATTCCATGTTAAAGAGTGATGACAAGGGTCAGTTTATCTCTGAATAATGAAATGTATTTGCATACTGTATTTCCTTTGTGCAGTGCTCAGGAAGCTGAATGAATTGTACAAGAGCTGTGTGATGTACTGTCGCACCCTCAACCATCGCCTGCAGACCTTCTTGCTTGACAAACAGAAGCTTATGGACCGCTTCAATGGACTTACAGCAGAGAAGCTCATTTACAGCCACACTGTGCACATGGTGAGCTCACCTCACAGCAGGGGATGTTGATATTCACTTAAAATCAGGTTCCTTCCAGCATATATCCAGTATGCAACTTTATCTTAGCCCTAATGTGTGTGTGTGTTCTTACTGCATTCAGGTACAGTGTGCTGCTCTAGATGAGATGTTCCACTATGGCACCGCATCAGTCCAGCGCTACCACAAAGCCCTTTTGCTGATGGAGGGTCTGTCCCGGATCATCACAGAGCAGAAGGACATTGACAGCATTGATAAATGTATGTGGCAGCACAGTGACACACAAACAACAATATAGTAGTTTAATATGCTAGAATCAGACCACATATGGATTCCTCATGTAAGTTTGCCTAGGTTTTGACAAGACTGTATTCTAATCTTATTTTTTAATCTCTCTGTTCTCAGGTAAGCAGTGTATTGAGCGACGCCTTTCTGCTCTGCAGAGTTAAAAGTAGCAATGAGCTCTACAAATGCATTATCTTGCCTCATCCATCTGCCCTCAATGTAGATGGATCCTCCTAGACTGTCAGTACACAAGCACTTTGATCTGTCTTAAAGGAAATGACCACTGGAGCATTTGCTCTTATCCCCACACGCCACACGTACATAAATGCACAGAAATGTCTGGAAGTCCTGTTTTGGACAAGTTCTTTAAGATGTTGAAATGTCATGATTGTTTGAATACTTGGATCAGGTAAATTGTTCAAAGTATTTGTTTTGTTTTTGTTACAGACTGTATATAATGGTGCCTTGTTTTGTGTTTTGCACATAGAATAATCAGATTAAATAATTTATTTTAAAAATGTTGTACTTGAAACAATGATTATTTAGTTGTTCTTATACTCTGTATTTAAAGCTTTGGTGTTATGTGTACTGTAAAAGCCTGGATATTTTGAATGAGATGACCAAATGTGTAGCAGTAATAGGAAATGTGCCTGCTTTTTTCTATTTTTCATCACAGCAGAGTAGTGGATGTGAAGATAATGAAAGTATGTTTGACCTTATACAATATAAGTCATATAGATTTACATCATAGACTGCATTGCAATAATAATGTTGACACTTGAATGGGATTTTAGTTAAACAACAACTGATCCAAGAAAGCCCTCTGTCAGGTGGTGATGTACTCAGTCATGGGATACTTTGGGTTATTAACTGCATGCCACATTGCAAGTGTGTGTGTGTGTGTGTGTGTGTGTGTGTGTGTGTGTGTGTGTGTGTGTGTGTGTGTGTGTGTGTGTGTGTGTGTGTGTGTGTGTGTGTGTGTGTGTGTGTGTGTGTGTGTGTGTGTGTGTGTGCGCGCGCGCGCGTGCATAGTTTGTATTTTCCCCCAGCTGTTTGGATTAATGGAAAAAGATTAATTTGTGAATGAATTTGTACATGATTTTGCCTGATAGTACAATAGTTTATTTAAATGTCTTATTCAATATTTTGTGAAAATGTGTTAAAACGGAAGTTTGTTAGAATTGATTTAATTGCCTTTTCTACTAGTATTTTATGACTGCCAGTCAGATTTGCCAAAACGAATTGTTACTCACTGTGTGATGAAAATAAATATTTATTGTTAAAACTATGAATTCTCTGTTCTGTTGTACTTTGCATGCAAATGCTAACTCAGTATACATGTCTTGTTTGCCACAATATTTGACTTAAAATACAATTTTGACCTTTGTCGTTACAATTAAACTGTTTCCTGAATTCCAGAATTCCAGGGTCCAAATAATTTATTTAATTTGTGCGTAATCACTTTCTAAGAATTACATACAAAAATAGGCCTCTTGACTTAAAATAATGCTTTTAACAACGTAATCGTTTCATGGTTTAACCATTTCCTGGAGACAGATCGACATCCGGGTTACACAAAAGGTTGCTGCGGTCGCCATGTTGCTGAATGAAATTAGCTCCAAAACATTGAATAGCCGCTAGCAATATCGATATTTTATTTTTTCGCGGAATAACATTTGTTACAGCATGTGCTTTATTGTAAATATGACTTATGATTTATGAAACTACTGCAGAGGCCCCGTTCCCTGTAAGTAACACCGTTGAGGTGATAAAATGTATTTATTTATTGGCAGTTGGCCTGCTAGCAATAACAAGCTAACATCTTTAGCATTGGCTAGCACACGTCCGGTAGCAAGGGTCATTCTAATAGCTCAAATGGCACAGACAGTATTATTCTAGACATGAA
>NC_045737.1:23460373-23465338 GCF_008692095.1 Etheostoma spectabile | reverse complement strand
ATACACTGGTTTTATTTATCACTCAACTCTTAGTCTATATCTAATTGTTTTGACAATTGCGGGTGTTTATGTATCATTGCCCTGCTACTAACGAGCTAGCGTTGGCTAATGTTACGCCCCGGACCGAGCTGGTGGGAGCTAACGTTAACATCGTAACAAACAATGACAATTAAAGCCAGTACCAAGTAAATACTGATATGTGTAGCTACTTGTTGTTGTAAATATAGTGCCGTTATTACGGTGTTAAAACGAGTAATATACAACAAACTCGCGTTTCTTTGCGTTGTAATTTATATTAACAATAATATGTCACCAGAAACGTTACATTACCTTTGTTTAATATGCAAGTTTGCTTTGGCTGATTCACAGCGGTAAACAAGATCAACCATCATGTTATTACAGGATAATCTATATCTGGCGATATAACCTTATGTTTTAGTTTTAGTCTGGTGTTCGTTTACGTGCACACCGGTGTAAAGATGAGGTGTAGCTATATTACGTTAAAGGTGTATCTATATGTTAAAACATCATAATATAAAACGTTAAGTGCTTACAAATTGTATGTTCTATTCCTAGCTAAATGTATCATCCCTTCCTTATTTTACTTTTAACACGCCCTCGCTGTAACGTTATAATAATGGGTGATGATGCGCCAGCTGTCAAGCATGAAGTGTAGTGCCCACCTGTTCTTTATATCTGCATTACTTAGTTTTAAATGCATGTGGAGCTCTTTATGTGCATGTATTTAAGATTGGTCACGTATAAGTTTAATACAATAATTGTGTGATCTGGAGAAAAGCACTCTGTCATGCTGTACGTCCTTTTATATCAAGATATTGATGATTGTTGAGAAATAGTTTGTATATAAAATAACAGGACCGTAATGTTGATTTTAAATTAATCCAGTATAGACTACCTGTCAAGTTAAGGAACAACACAATCATCATTATCATCACAATGGTGTAAAAATCAAATTGGGGGGGAAAAACACTATTGTCATGAATCATCACTGAGTTGCATTAAGTTGCAACACTGTATCCAGAGATGTTAAAGATTTTGCTTCTGTATAAATGATATAGCTTAATGCCTTGACAATTCACACATGCATATTTTCCGTAACATATGCATATTGTCCGTAGGTTTTATAGAGAACCTTATTTAAATCACAATTTATTAAATATGTTTGAAATCTGAGACCATGTTGGGTGACTAACCAGAAAAAGCCTTCTGTCTGCCTTCTTTTTGGATCACGTTCAATAGGTAAAAATCACTTATTGCTTTGCTTTGTCCTTTCTATAGATTATTGTGTTTAGACATAGTAACAGTGTCACGCAATGCACCATGGAAGTGGATCACAGAATATGCAACGACAGCTTCAGAGATCCAAGTCTGTCAGTGGGGCTGAAGCAGAGGAGCAGCAGCAGCCCACCACCATGGCAGTCACACAGCAACAAGCTACAGTTAACCACCCTCAATCTCCTGTGACCACATTTTCTTCTGCTCCCAGCCCTTCAGCTCCCCAGTCGCCCAATTATCAGATAATCATGAGTCGTAGCCCAGTCACTGGCCAGAACATGAACATCACATTACAAAATGTGGGGCAGATGGTGACTGGTAACCAGCAGATCACCCTAACCCCACTTCCCATCCAGAACCCAGCATCCCCTGGCTTCCAGCATACTACGCCTCAGTGGAGGTTTGAGCATGCTCCATCCTCATACATCCAGGTCACCTCACCTGTGCCCCAGTCTTTGCAGCCCCAAAGTCCCACCCAACACAGCCCAGTCCCTCTGCAAGGTGTGACAAGGCCAGGAGCACCAGCAACAGCATTGGGTGTATGTGGACAGAGTCCAACACGATTTGTGGAAGCTGGTATGTTAGTGCGACAAATCAGTTTAGGCAGTCCATCGGGAAGTGGCCACTTTGTTTACCAAGAAGGGACAGGACTGGCCCAGATTGCCCAAGCCGCACCTGGCCAAATACAGCTGGCCTCTCCAGGAACACCAGGCTCTGTGAGGGAGCGCCGGCTCTCTCAGCCTCACTCACAGACTGGAGGCACCATCCACCACCTCGGACCTCAAAGTCCTGTGGCCAGCGGTACTGCTCTCCCCACTCTGGGCAGTCCTGGTCACATCACCACTTCCAACCTACCTCCACAGATCAGCAGTATCATTCAAGGACAGCTGGCACGCCCTATGATATTTGAAAAGACGTCGCAGGGTGTGGTTGCTGGAGTAGGAACCACAGCCACGGCATCATTCAGTATACCCTCCTCCATTCCAACGTCTAGCCCATCCCTCACCAGTCCAACCCAGGGGATCCCCAACAATCCTCTTGCCCCCACCAGCATGTCTGTAGCCACTATAAAAAAGCAGGCTCCCAAGAAGTTAGAGGAAATTGCTCCTTCTACTCCAGAGATTGCACATCTGAGAAAACTGTGCCTGGAGCACAACACCAAGAAGATGGAGAGCCTGAAAGAAGTGTTCAAAGAATACCTGATTGAGCTTTTCTTTCTGCAGCACCTCCAAGGTAACATGATGGACTATGTAGCTTTTAAGAAGAAGCCCTGTGTTCCTTTGTATACTTACTTGAGACAGAACGACTTGGACCTTGAAGATGAAGAGGAAGAAGAAGAACAGTCTGAGGTCATTAATGATGAGGTATTACATTGGATCAAGTAGAAATTTTACAATTAAAAAAAAAAATTGTACATTTCTTTCATTTCATCTAATAAATATTGTTACTCTTTCAAATCTGTCTTTTTCAGGTAAAGGTTGTTACTGGAAAAGATGGCCAAGCAGTGACACCAGTTGCCATAGCAACACAGCTTCCTCCCAATGTTTCTGCAGCTTTTTCTGTCCAGCAGCAGTTTCAGGTGATAGATGCACGCTTGTTCAAGCATTTATTACAATTAAATTATCTATTGTTTATTTCTTAAATTCTATTGAGTATCTTTATCGCTAATTCCTCAAGTGGTTTTTGCAGGGACACCAAGGGGCTGTTGCTGGCACAATTACAAACCCTGGAGACATGGATGGCTTTAAGAGGCAACAGGCTATGGTGCAAGCAGGTAGGGCAAGGATCGTAGACTCCTGTCTCTCCTATGTTGCTTTGTTTCCTCCCTGTTTGCTTTATTTTCTGTTTGTTTTCTTTTCTCCCTCTAATTGCTTCTGCTTTTAGATATATGGCATCCTCTACTAGCGCTTTGTGTTGAAGTCTTAACCCAAGGAAGGAGAGGTGACCTGTAAGGTCTTCCGAAGGTCATTAGTCTGTGCCGAGTGCTTTTTTTGCGTTATGAGGGTATTGTGTGTTTTAAATCCCAGATCAGGCTAAGAGGTCCCGGATTGACGTTGGTCGCCATGGGCTGATTTTCCAGCATCCTGGTGTAGCTCTAGGATCACCTGGCGTTCCACTCCAGCAGCTTATGCCAACTGCCCAAGGTAGGAGTGCTACTATCGGGCCGTTCTGTGTTCTGTTCGGTGCTGCTGGACGTATCCCCTTCCTCAAACTAAGGAGATTTAAAAAAGTGAATCACACCATTCATCTTTTACAAACAAACTTCAAGCAGCATCAACAAACTTCTTCATCCATCTGCTGGATTTCTCAGCAGTCCATATGACGTTCAGGCATAGCTGTACCAACACCAGCTCTCTCTGTCAGGATAAGAAGACAATCCAAGTCTGAAGAAGAGTAGCCACTCAATGAGAAGATGCCATGTCTTATGATTTTCCTTTTTTGTTTTAACTATTGATCACCCGTCGTTATCCATCTCTTCTTTTCTGAAGTTTGTTCCTATTAGTCATCTTTATTTGGACAGACCTTCCCGTAATGATGGATTTTTCATCTTATTTGAAGTTGGATCACAGAATGTGGGAACCCTGTGTTGATTCAATTTCTAATGGGTTTTGCTTGCTTTCCCATTTTATGAATCCACATGTCATTCTTCCTTTTGGTTTCTCATTGTCATTCCTTCACAAATCTTTTTCTTTGTGATTGTCCGTCCTTACATCATCAACAGGGATACAAAGTCATCAATCTTTAATTCATCTTCAAGAGTGTCTTTATTTATCTCATGTTCACATTTAGTTGATTTCCTTCCATGTTATTTCATGGCATTTTATTCTGACTTGGCTTCTTTCCCTCAGTCTAAGTAGGAGGGGGATCATGTGGAGGAGTTGCATTCACGGAACAGGTTTTTGCGATTGTGGTGGTATGGGTGTGTCAGGGCCAGGTGTTGATGGCGTCTAGGCAAGGTGGTGTGACGTGCAGGGAGGTAAGGCAGGTGCTGCTTTAGTGTGCACAGCTCCGCTCAGGCCTGCTGTCTGCAAGATCCCATGTGTGTCTTTTTGCTCACCTCTGTGCTTTGTCGCTATGTGAGGCATCCAGATGCCTTGGTTACGGCTAAAATGACAACGCTTCATGCATGCCAATCATATGGTGTTTTTGTGAGTGTCTGCTCTGTATCTTTTGTTTTCCTTTCTTCTCCCTGTCTCTTTATTATGAGATTATTATTCCTTTGTAACATTTCTATTCTTCCTCTCTAAAAAACTTGCACGTATAATTTTTTGATGTTTTTAACCACATTCTCTCAACATTTGAAATGCAATATTGTGGTTTTGCATTAATCAAAGTAGTATTTTATTTGAGAGACATGTAGATTCTCACATTGATTTCATTTATTCTGTAATCATTTCGCTGTATGACTCATTAGTTTCCGCTCTGACCATCAGGAAGTAGTACACTACTGTTGATTCATACAGTACATCTAGTTCAAGGTTCTGAGGAGCTCTCATAACTGAAGCTAAAACTGTCATTTAAAATGGTTATCTATTCTATTAATATCTACTCAGTAGCTTAAAAAGATATAACTTGATTAAATGGGTCTCTCAAATATATATTGAGGGAAAGCTACCACTTAATGGCATTTAAAAGCTTTTTGTTCAAGCAAGACATTTTCAAAACACT
>NC_045737.1:23444153-23460363 GCF_008692095.1 Etheostoma spectabile | reverse complement strand
AGATGCCAAGATTGTCAGCTTGATTTTTACCATCTTTCTTTGTGTGCTTTTTATACCACCTTTGTCCTAATTTGGTTACCATGTGTACAGGCGGGATGCCGCCTACTCCTCAAGCGGTCCAGATTGCAGGACAGAAGCAGAACCAGCAACAGTATGACCCATCCAAAGGACCTCCAGTGCAGAATGCAGCCAGCTTGCACACCCCTCCTCCCCAGCTGCCAGGCAGGTTACCCCAAGGTGCCCTTCCTATGGCAGGCCTGTCCATGACACACTCTCAGCAGGCTCAGTTGGTGGAGAACACAGTTCAGTCTGTTGGTCAGCTCCAGGCACAGGTGAAGGTGCAGGCAGGTGGGCCTGTCCTGGCCACAGTAAACCCACACACACAGCTCCAGGCCCAACTGCAGCAGCAGTTGCAGCCGGGCCTTCATCTCCAGTTGCAGCCCCAGCCGCAACAATCCCAGGCCATAATGCCGTCAGGACAAGTGGTCAGTCTGCCTTAAACCATACAAATTAAATTTTCAAGTATGTTTTTGTTAGTGAGACTGCAAATTGTCCTATTAAGAAATTGTTTTCTCCCTTTTATTATAGACGGTGGCACTTGCTCGCCCTGGTACAGATTCAAACCTGCCAGTTCAGAGGATTATGACCAACTCAATATCCATGGCCTCCATATCTCCTGCTCCCAATTCTGTTCCAACCCCCCATACTGCGAGTCCGCTCCGCCCCCTTGGCCTCAACATCAACCCAAGCACCCAATCCAAACTGACTGGCACCAATGGCATATCCACAGTCAAAATTGGGGGCTTTGGTCAAAGTGCGACCATGCAGTCCTCACAGGAGTGTTCTCAAGATAAGCAAGTTGAGCAGGCCAAACTGGTGAGTTCTTTTAGCACAGTGGTTCCCATAAGTTTCTGCCTGGCCTCCCTCTATCTGCACTTATTGCTAGTAGTTTTTTTCATGTTTTTTTCTGTGTGTTTCCCATGCCAATAAAGCCCCTTTGAGTTAAATTGAGATAATGTTTCTCTGTGAAGGGGTGAGAGAAAAAGAGGTAGAAATGCGCAACAATCTACAGTTTTTCCGCAAAGGTCAAGAGCCACAATGCGATTTGACTGAGAGATTGGCAGTCTGCTCCATGATCGAATTGTGGTCACCGCTACATATTTTCTTGATTTTGTTTTGGTAGTTGTGGTGTTTGGTGTAGCTTTATTGTCTGCTTAAGAGATGATGAAGTTGTTTTCACAGTATGTATAATTTGAACTTCTGTTTGTTGTAACACTTTCTATTTCCCAGGAGAGTCAAGTGCATCAGCGCATCTCTGAGCTAAGGAAGGAGGGCCAGTGGTCAGCCAGTAGGCTCCCCAAGCTTGTGGAAGCTTCACGTCCAAAGTCCCACTGGGACTACCTCCTGGAGGAAATGCAGTGGATGGCAGCTGACTTTGCCCAAGAGAGGAGATGGAAAGAAGCTGCTGCTAAGAAGGTATTGGCAGGCATTTAATGAGAAATGACACATCATCACAACAAAAGAAGGAGTCACCGCAGAACCTTTTGTCTTGTTGAAAGCCAAACTTTCTCAATGTGTCTCCACTACAGCTTGTTCGCACATGTGCCCGTTACCATCAAGAGCAGAAGAAAAGTGAAGAGAGGTCAAAGAAAGAAAGAGAAATTCATCTTCGTCACATTGCCAGCACAATTGCCCGAGAAGTGGAATTCTTCTGGTCAAACATTGAGCAGGTATGTTTATTCATTTATATATTTATATTTCCTAATTGTGAAACATTCTCATAATTTATGAATTATAAGAGTGTTTTTTCCAGTCTTAATCAGTTTTTCTTCTGTCAGGTTGTGGAAATCAAACTCCAGTTTGAAATTTATGAGAAGAGGCTAAAAGCACTCGGCTTACAAAAAGCGTCAGCCAAAGGTAGGTCCTACTGAGCAATTACCATAAATAAAATACAATACATATGCTCTATATCATGAGCTTTTACTTTCCCACCCATTGGTTTCCGGTTCAAAGCTAAACTGTACTGACCTATCTTGCCTGTAACTACATTTTTTTGTAATGCACTTAAATTACTTGTGTTACAGTACCTTGTCATTCAGCAGGAGTTAAAGCTGATAAAGAGGTAGGTGCTGCTCTGACAATAATGAATAACAATGCAAGTGCACCTATTGCATCTAATTTATACACATTCTTCATATATATGTATGTTTTCTTTTTAAAGGAAAATGCGACTTCAACTAAAAAAAGAAAATCAAGTTCATCCTTGGTTGTTGAACGTGGTATGTGTCAAACTATCAAAGAAAAGATAATTACATGGATGTTTAAAGAGTTTTAACAGTTGCCTTTAGTCTGCAGGATTATTTGCAACTTTTTATTATTTGTCTTTATTTTTGTCCCAGATGAAGAGAGCACCATAGAGGAACAGGAGGCCATGGAGGGGGAAGCAGACCACAAAGCAGAGTTGGTTGACCTGGCCAAAGATGGTACTTCTTTATTTAACTTCTTTGTCTATGTGAAGAGTTGGGGTACCTGGGCTACACAGCATACTGATGCTATACTGCTGGAAGTAGTTTTACCAACACAGACGTTTTGGAAAAAGTAACCTTATCTGAACAGAAAATTGCTGTGTATGGACTGAAATTGTGTTACTAATGTAACGTAATAATTATGTCACACATGCTTGTTAACAAATTTGCTATACACTACTGGTGCCCATAATGGTGAGTTAAACACAAATTTGGTATTTATACTGTGGAAATGTTCTTGAGCAATGTATCATTTTCACATTACAAACTAAAAGAAATTACACTTTTTTCCCTTAAGTTGACCATACAAGTACCAGTATTACTTGTCTCTGTTTTTGTAATGCTTACTCAGATGCTTTTGTATTTGGTTTTCAGCTGAGATGCCTCTTGATGCTTTGAGGAATCAGTATGCTGGTGCCTACATGGACAGCTTTGAGTGGCCTCAGCCTAGTCCTCATAGTGATGAGGATGGCATGGAAGAGACTGAAGGTGCCTTTTGTAATTTAAAGATTAAATTGTCATTTTCATCCTTATACCCATTTTAGCTAATGGTTGTGAAGGATGTGATGGGTGAAACAGTTGATATTCTTGAATTTCCAGAAACGGAGTGTCCTGCAGGCAGTCCACCTGAGGCAGTGTTAATTGATTCCCTACTTAGTGTGGACCAGTACCGAGGTGCTGATAAAGCCACTTCCTCCGACTCTGATAGAAAGCCTGCCAGAGACATAGCGGAAGTGGCTGCTGCAACAGAGCTCATCCTTCCCAAGGGCAGCTTCAGGACCACTTCCTCAGTAAGACAAAAAATCATGCACAAACACACAAAAGAAAAATATGCATTTTATTATTTTTTTCACTGGTCTTTTATTTCACTAGACCCGCAACACAGCTCCTTTTCTACTGCATGGGTCGCTGCGAGAGTATCAGCAAATTGGTGTGGACTGGCTGGTAAACCTTCACAAGAAACACCTCAATGGCATCCTTGCCGATGAGACGGGCCTCGGCAAGACTGTGCAGACTGTGGCTTACATGGCCCAATTAGCTGGCCAGGAGGGTATGCCTCTGTTATACACAATGTTACACACGAAGAGTGAATATTGTTTTTATTTGTCTGTTTTTTATTGTTACTTGATTCCCTACTCAGTGTTTATTTTAAGTGAATTTCACAAAGATGTTGTCATTTTTTTTGTCCACAGGCATCTGGGGACCCCACCTTATAGTAGTAAGGACGTGCAAGTTGCTAAATTGGGAGGTGGAGTTTAAGCGCTGGTGTCCTGGCCTTAAGATCCTTGTGTACCTTGGCAACAGAAGGGACCGCAGATCTAAGAGAATGGTAATCAAACAACAAATATTGTCAACATAAAAGGCCTTTTTTTCTTTTTCTTTTCAATGAACGTTAATGTGATAAAAATGTATCTGATATCTACAGTGGTGGGGGGACGCCAACAGCTTCCATGTATGTGTGACATCCTACAAGCTGCTGATGAAAGACCAGAGTCATTTTCTGAGGAGAAGGTGGAGGCACCTTGTCCTAGATGAGGTGCAGCTCATCAAAAACATGACTCAGAAACACTGGGAAACAATCTTTGCTCTCAGAAGGTGAGCAGTGTTATGAACATGATTATAATTTCAGTTTCTCAAAAATCAGGGTTATAATCTTTCAGGTTTGTTTATTCATTTTTAATCTGTAATGTGAATCAGGGTTAACAAGCTTTTTTTGTTTTCCTGATGATCACAGAGCTAAGAGCTGTTAGGGAGTGACAGATATCCTTGTGTGTATTTCCATGTCTGATATTTTTGTCTTTCTTTGTGAAATAGTTTTTAATATTCTGCCAGATGGTTTTTAACAAGGTTCAGTTGACTGAGTAAATGAGACATTTTTTGCGCCTCTTGCAGTGAGCAGAGGATTCTCCTCATCAACACTCCTCTGCAAAATACTCTAAAGGAGTTGTGGACTATGATACACTTCCTTTTGCCAGGAATCACCAGGTCATACTCTGACTTCCCTGTTAAGGCAGGCACAGACCAGAACCAGGACTACTGCCACAAACTGGTCATCCGTTTGCACAGGGTGAGTATAGCACCTGCAAATTCCTCTGCCTAATAAACTGTGCCACATGAAAAATTATGGATTTTGTCTCACCTTCAATCCTTGCAACTTACATATGAAATGTTCTTACTCCTAACTGTAGATGATCCAGCCTTTCATTCTGAGGCGCTCCAAAAGGGATGTGGAGAAACAGCTGCCCAAGAAGTATGAGCATATCCTAAAGTGCCGTCTCTCCACCAGACAGAAGAGCCTTTATGAGGATATCCTCACTCGACCAGGGTGAGATATTTTCTCCACTAGGATAGTTATATTGTGATATCAGTGTAAGGTTTTCCCTGGCGCAGAGAGTAATACTTGACCTTACTATGGATGATTAGTGCTTTACAACTACTTGAAGACATGCTAAAAATAGAATCCACACATTGTACTGTAAATCAGAGGATTTATAAATGAATCACAGTTTTTTTCTTGAACAAATTTAAAATATATGTATATGTACACATACATACATACATACATACATACATACATACATACATACATACAGTATATACATACACACTTACAAAAAAATGTGAATACACAAACTGTTTATTTGTGAAAAAGGTGAAAGATACATTTAATATTGGTTGCTTTTATTTTTTTCATTTTTTACATAATCATGTCTTCTGTCTTGGTGTGCTCCCCTAGAGCTCAGGAGGCGTTGAAGACAGGTCATTTTGTCAGCGTACTTCAGGTCTTGATGCAGTTGCAGCGAGTGTGTAACCACCCTGAGCTGGTGGCACCCAGAGAGACCAGCAGCTCCTACGTCTGCTCCTCTTTGCAATACAACGTCCCATCACTTGTGCTGGGAGCTCTTCAGAATGCCTCAAGCAAGGTATACACTTGTTCTTTGCATTGCTGGTGTGCACCAAGATGTTTGCTAGCCCTGTGACATTGTGAAACATATACCATGGTTTATTGGTATCACTGGACAGACAAAGTGAGCTGTATTAAAACATGACTTTGGGCTCTGGCAACTTGTGATTGCCATTTGTCATTACAGTTGATCTCATTTCATTTATCTAATAATGCATAAAACATGTAATCATTGGTTTGTTGTTTAAGAACCTGCCTGTCTATCTTTTTTAATGTTACGTTAGTCCTTCTTCTTGGTTTTTGAAACTTGCATATGTTGAATTTGTAAAAAACATATCTATCTATCTATCTATCTATCTATCTATCTATCTATCTATCTATCTATCTATCTCCATTGATCTGCTTCTGCTCTTATCTTTTATCTCATTATTCTCTTAGATCGCAAATATGTCCATATTTGATCTGATCAATAACGAGAACAGACTGACTCGGTATCAGACTGAAGAGGCAGTACCTAAACTAAAGATCACTCAGCAGCTCATAGAGGAGATCCACAATGCCCCAGAACCAGCGCCACGACCCAAGCCATGTCCAATAAAACCTATGAGGTCAGCAATAAAATCTCCAAGTAACTTGACATGGTTGATTGGGAGATCTGTGGACATTTTCAAATTGCTCTGAAATGTAAATCTAATATTGTAATTTTTATATTCTGGCATCAAAACAATGATCATTTATTTTTTTTGACTAGGTTGTTCCAGCCAGTGCAGTATGGCACAAAGCCTGAAGGTCGCCTGACTGCCATCACAAGTACAGCAGGCCAACGTTCTCTAACAAGCTCTCCCGCTACTAGCACCTCCGTTTCTACCACCCACCAGTCAGCCCAGGCCAGGGGAAAATCCCCTGTCACCACTGCAACTACTACAGCCACTTCTCATGGTAGGACCATTTTAGGAGTAGTACTCTGTGAAGGACAGGACATTTTTGTTTTTACATTGGGTAAAGAATTCCAGATTGTGTCTTCTAACATAAAACTGTAAAAGACAAACTGAACAACCCATAGCTGTTTTGCTGGTGCCTTAACTAGTGTTTAATGTGCTCATACTAGTTAGCTTACACTAGTTACTTTGTGTTAGATATTGTGTTATACTTCACTGTTGGATTTAAAATAACTTGATTTACTTTTTCATGCTTAAAAAAATCCAAGCTGTGCCCATACTGGCATTTTTTATTCCTATTGTTTGCAGCACATTTTTAAAACATACACAGTGTGTTCATACTCATGCACAGCTCTGCAAATTTTAAAGATCGGGTTCTCCTTCTACAACTCTATGGAGAGGTTTGGGACACCCTCACTGGCATGTCCAGAAGTTTTATTTGTTTTAGATTTATACTTGTCAGTATAAACTGTCAGTTGCCGACCTGTTCAGATTTAGCAACTTTTTAGACCCTAATTTATTTCAAAAAAGCCACTAGCAACAAATTTGGCGACTTTAGACCATTAGGGGAAAGAAGAGATATATTAATTGTAATTCATTTTCATTCATGCTGCTCAGTGAAATCACAGTCCACGGCTCTTCTGCCAATGGCACAGGGTCTCTCTCCCTAATCCCTTTAGCCATGAGCAGCAGGCAGTTATCCGACACGGCCACTAAGCTTATGCAAATGACACGCATTGACGTCACCAATGAGCAATGCAAATGAGCGTATGACGTCATCTAGTGACTTTTTTAGTGTTTTGGAGCTAATCCTAACTACTTTAATTGGAAAAAAAATTGGCCACACTGGCAGCAATTATAGTAAATCTTACAGATGAAGAGCTGCAGGCAAAAGGAACTTACTGCAGTTTAGATGATTTTAGGCTACCACTGAATAAACCTACAGATTGAACTTATGCTCTAGAGATACACAATTACTGTCTCATCAACTTTGTCCATTGTCAGTTAATAGATTTTTGATCAATCAAATTGTAAACAGGGACTAATCTGTCCGTTAATAATCAATAACAGCTCTAATCCTGCTTGCTTTCTTGGCCCGTTACTGCATAGTGATTTAAATAGAGGAAATTGTTTGATCGTATGGATGATTTGACTAAATATTGGGTTACTCCTAACATGTAGTTCCATACCCCATTGCCTTGTGCTTCACAGCGGTTGGAACAGCTACTCAGAGAGCCCAGACTACACCTCCTGTCAGCAGCAGCAGCAGCAACACTGCCGCCACCCCTGTAGCCTCCTCGGGGAACAGTGGCATTGGACAGCATGTGTTGGGGGCTTCCTCTGTGGCTTTGGGCCAGACCTTAGCTGGCACAGTTGTGGGCTCTATAGCTCCCATCAGTCAGCCAGCATTAGCACAGGTCCCCAGGCCAGGTCTAGCCCCCAGCCATGCTATCCAGCCCAGCTTACTGTCCCAGAGGCTGGTTCTTACATCTCAGGCCCAGGCACGGTTGCCTAGTAAGTGGCCTCCCCTTCCTCTTAGCGTTTCCCCCCCACCTCTGGCACATCAGTATGGGCTGCTTACACTGAGGCCTTTACTTGGGGCACTGCTGATATGTGTTCAGTCTTCACTAATCCAGAGAAATGGCTTTGTATATAGACTCAAACTTGCAACACTGGTGGTGCAGCAATTTTGGTCATGGTAGAGATGCCATGTTTCAATAGTTGATACAACTTGTGATAATAAAATAAAGCTCCCCATAAGATTGGAGCTGTAGCCATATCAGCAGCATCTCCACAGCCTCAGCATTCTCCAATTTCTGTCTCGAAACCTGCATGTACACTACAATGACCCACTTATGTTATACCACACATCACTAAACTAATTTACTTAATTATTATGTCCTCCCCCTCCTTTTAATATTTTTTTCCCTCCCAGTTTACTAATATTCTTTTGTCTCTTGCATCAGCCCAGCTGCAGGAAGAAATCCCAAAGCTTTGGTTGTTTTGTTTTATTTCTTTGCTGTTATGATTGCACTCTGATGTTGAGCGTCACTGCAAAGCATGTGGAAATGGTCCCACAAATTGTCAACCCTTTCCACCTCAAATGTGAACAGAGAAAACTTTTTAGGAACAATGCACACTATTCAGATATATAAAAAGGAAAACTGTTTTTTGAAAATTATCTTATTGGTTTTCTTGTTTCAAAAGTACCAACTTTGTGTTTTCTTGTGAACTAAGGTTGCTAAAACCCTTTAAATTAAGGTGTGGGTATTGTCACTGATTTCCTGAATCAATTTGATTTCAATTTACAAGGTCCCAATTTTCGATTTAATAACATTTTGATTAGGGATATTTCAGTTGCAAAACCAATTTTGCTTGGATATGAAAGATATTCTACATTTGAACAAGGTTCCCTCTAACCTGGTGCATTATTAAAAGTATTATGTTCACATTAAGAATTGACCCTAATGTAGTTCCATTAATGTACTTTGTAATTAACATAAACACTCGACAGCAGTCAACACAATGAAGTGCAACTTTACAGACTCTACACTACATTATTGAGTGACATCTCATTCAGATATAATGATATATTTCACAATGGTCATTCCAGTTTTTTCCCTCGCCAAAATGTTGACTACCTTTGGACCCTTGCCGACAAGCTAACATGACATAGTTGGTACCAATGTATTCATTAGGTCTTCTTGTTTCATATAATACAGACAGAGATTGATCTTGGATTTTTTTTAATTAGTATTGGATCATTCAATTTCTTTCTTTTTTTTTAAACCGGCCCTAATGCAATTCTTGAACACTTTTTACTTTCCATTGTTGGCCAGTTGGTGCATTTTGTAATAATTTGTGAGCATATATCAGTGATTAAGAACTTGACTTAATGATTCATGCACTCTGAGGCAATGTTCACACTTGGTGTCTTTTTTTTAAGCTGCCAGCGCCTGTTTTAGATTTTAATCCTATGGAGTAAACCGTGTTTTCAAAAAAGTCCTGAACCGCCAACGTTTTTTCCGCAGCTAAGAGCGTCTTTTTGAAGTAAAAAAGAAAAGAAAAAAAGGCCTATGTCAAGTGCTTTCTTGACAGCTGACCAAAGGAAGGTGAAGTAGCAAGACTTGTAGTTTCTATAACACCAAGAAACAACGGAGAAGGTGCAACTAGATTGACTTGTGCTAATGTCAGAGTACCACTCCATCTCTCTGTTTGTTCGGTAGCTCGCTCTCCAGCTTTGTTTTATCTAGCACCGCTACTGTAGCAGTAGCTGTTGTTATAGCAACAAAAGACGCTCTGGGCTGCCTTTTGTTTGTTTTATTTGAAAGTGCCCTAGTCAACTTTTTCTTGTCAAAAAAGACTAAGAATTGTGATCATGGCCTTATATCCTGTGCCCACTAATTATCAATGCGTGCCTTATAAATACTTTATACAGTTTATAACCTGTGTGTGTGAATCAACATAATCTACAGAAACAATCTATTAAGAGATGCCAAAAATATCCCAAAGTATGTCCAAAATAAATATAAACTATTCCATTTGTCCACAGCCTGGGACACTTTTCCGGGTGCAGTTTTCACTGTCAGTTGTTGCCACCAATATTACTAATTTTTGCACACATTTTGTCAAATACATTTTCTGTGATATCTGCTGGGCTCAATAAATATTCTTAAATGTCATAAACATAAACATTTCAGTTTATCTCTAATATCTTTGAGTTAATCTTTGACTTTTTAATGGCTTAAAATAATTGTTGCTTAAAATTGGCATGGTACTGATGAATACACTGCCAGTCAGAGGTTTTCTTACACTTTACTTGACAAGATATCATTGTTTGACACCAATCCCTAAGTATATTTCTTTGAAAAAGGATCAAGTGCAGTGCTTTAAGTGTATGTTTCAAGTTCTCTGTCTCACCTGAGGATTGCCCTTACAGACATTTTCTTTCCCCTTCAGGGTTTGTAAAAGTAGGAGCTGCTATGGTTCCGTCGTGGAGGACGGCTGTACTCGTTCCACTAATTAATCCACCCTGGTTCTGCATGTCTTGTCTCCTTTTCACCCTTTAACTAACTGATGCAGAGTATATTGTTTCTTAAAATGTCCGACATTTCAGCTGACTTTATAATGCTGTCTTTGATTTATTGTTGTCTACTCTTCTTTTCCATTGAAGGTGGAGATGTGGTGAAGATTGCCCAGCTGGCCAACATTGCAGGCAGTCAGAATCGTATCTCCCAGCCAGAGACTCCTGTCACTCTGCAGTTTCAGGGTAACAAGTTCACTTTGTCCCCCAGCCAGCTTCGCCAGCTCACCACCGGACAGCCCCTGCAGCTCCAAGGTACACTCGGTAATGTACATCCGATTGTCACACTTCTATCCCAACATAAGTCTTCCATTTGTGTCCTTTTGACGTTTAGACCTTTATATCAAACTATGTATGCTTATTCTACTTGTCTGCAAGTTCTCAAGACATTGGAGGCGTCCTGGTGGTCTAGTACTTGAGACACATACCATATACAGTGGCTTGAGAAAGTTTACACATCCAGGCTAAAGTTGATTAAAAACAGGAATAAAAAACAGCTTTCGGAAATGGATCTTAATGCATGAAGTAAAAAAGAATTAGGAAAATCCAACTTTTTTAAGGATACCAGTTTTCTTTGTGAATGAGTAATGTATTGTAAATTAATAAATATTCTTCCTCAAAATGCAGGGGGCATAAGTATACACACCCCTGTGTTAAATTCCCATAGAGGCAGGCACATTATTATTTTTAAAGGCCAGTTATTTCATTGATCCAGGATACTATGCATCCTGATAAAGATCCTTTGGCCTTTGGAATTAAATTTTTTTATTCCTCTTTTTAATTAACTTTAGCATGGGTGTGTAAACTTTCTCAATCCACTGTAATTGCAACTTCCCTGGTTTGATTCTGGCAGAGGATTTTTGTCTATGCCATCCTCCTCTCCCTGTGATTCCTGTCTTTTTCTTATCAGCTGTCAGTAAAAGCTAAATACCAAAAAGCTGTTATGTCTTGATTACAGTTAAAGATAAACATCTTGTCCTAAAGTCCATTTGGAATAAAATAAAATTGCCTGCTACAGCATACATATCTTACATTACATGTCATTTAGCTTTTATCCAAAGTGACTTCTAATTTAGTGCTTTCAACAATGAAGGTACAAACTCTGAACAGCGAGAATCAGATGCAAGCACATTAGCTTCAAATACTACAAGCCAAACTACAAAGAGTTTAATTATCTCACTGTAAATCCCCTGTGCTGTGTAGTTCTTCAGGGAGAACATTTTATTTTGGGGTTTCATGATGGTACACTCATTGCATTGAATACCATTAGGCGTTTGTCTAGGAAGGTTTTATCATGGGTAGAGTAGTCAAACTAAGCCAGAGAGCAGCCAACTACACAACACAAGACAACAACAACCCACATTAGCTTTGATCCTAAAGTCTCTTTATCTAACTTACACACATGAACGCACATCTTGTTCTGCACCTTAGCTTGTTAAATAAGCCACCAAACATTCACTCTCGAAAACTGCACTGCTAAAATCAGTTTAAAGACTAGATGTCTAATTAACTGCTTAGCTGTAACACACTAAACAGCATGTGAATTTACTTGCAAATGTCACTTCAGTCTGTTTAGTTTTTGGTGTGGTAATTACTCTTTAATACTACTAACACCACGCTGTCTGCCAATGACATGTAGGCTACAGCTCAATGACTTTGATTTCAGTTGGACTTGATACGCCAGTAGTTTTGATCGTTTTGCAATTTCCTTGATGCACTTGTTGTTTAATGCAAACCTCAGTTCTGATAGCGTCAAAGTTGTTTTATTTTTCACATTTATTTGAATGGCCAAGTGGGTCTTAACTGCCACACTATCTAGTGTTGGGTTGTTTTTTTTTAAGGTGTCTCTTATATTTGTTGCTTAATGTGTGTCATGGATTTAGGCAACATCCTGCAGATTGTGTCAGCTCCAGGGCAGCAGATCATCAGGCCCCAAGGATCCATGGTAATGCAAACAATGCCACAAGCTGTCCCTGCCACCAACGCCTCGGCTACACCTGGCACACCTCATCCTACCCTGACAACAGCCCAACAAGGTAACTCACTCACAGTGACGATAATACATTATTATAAACTCTCTCTTATTATCTTGTTATTTCTTAATCACTTATTTTGTAATATCATCTAGTACCAATATTATAATAATGTTCTAAGCTAATACAGTCTCATTCGCAATAGCACAGCTTTTCTAAATTGATAGAATTGATTCTTCTATTGATGTGTATTTCTTTTTAAGCATTGGGTGTAACTACAAATGCCACATCAGCCCCCAAGCTCACTACTGCATCTCATACAGGTTCTCAGGTCAGTGCATCACTTTTAAGCCAAGCCATGTTCAATGTCCGGTTTCGCTTTTTTAATAATCTGAAGTCAAAGTATTATATTTTGAGTGAAAATAAATAATAGTGGTTCCTTGTACCATATCTCACTGTAATGTTCAGGTGTCTTCAGAAGAAAAGACTCAGCAGCTGAAGGAGCATTTGAGCCGCTTGTTTGAAGCAAACGAGCGCCGCTGTGGCCGCAGAGTGTTGTATGGTTCAGACTTGCTGCAGGCTTGCACTTTGAGCACAGAGCCTGGTCACTCTGCCCTGACTGCTGGAGGCTGGAGGTGGGTGGGCAGAGAGAGCTGCCTCAGGGCCCAGAGAACCTGCGTGGCTACCACCTCCACACTGCAGTCCACTCTGCTTTCTGTGGAGGACCGCCTGGATGCTGCCAACAGTCTTATCAAGAGGTAGTTCAGCTCAGTATTGAAACCTCCTTTAGTCTATATTGCACATGTTGTTTGAAACCAAATACATAAATAAATATCCAAATAATAATCTGATTCATTATTGTCATGTTTTAGGCTGGTATGTGTGATGCCTCCAGCTGTAGCCCCACCTCCTCACCTGTATGCAGCCAATCCCCCGGTTCCCTACAGCCTTGAGCAGAAGTCTCTTCATCGTCTGCTACAGAAGGCCTCTGCCCCCCACAGCGCTGACATCCACCAGTTGGCGCCCAGGCATCTTCTACGTTTTTCTGACCTGCAGCTAATGCAGATGGATTCAGGTTAGCACAGCACCTTTTTTGATAATGTTTTTTTTGCAGCAAGCTGAGACTGCAAAAATGTATGAACAAATACAAGTTAACTAACTAATATGTGTCACATGAAAGAAAAAACTATTGTCATCATTCTGCCTACACAGGGTGAATGTCTCATCCCACGTTTGGCTTAGAATAGATTTCTTCAAATCAAGAAAATACGCTATACAAATCCATCTTGTGTACACCGTAAATGTACAGTATTTAAATATAATTAAAAAGACCAATGTTAATATTGTAAAACCTGCTGAGATTACTAAGAAAAATGCACCTGTTGATTTGCGCACATTTTACTCTTTTTGGTTATGGTAACTATACAACTGAAATAAACTTCTCCGCAGCTGAGTTAAACCCTTGCTGAAACACCAAACATTTGACCTTGCTAATTGGAATAACCTTTGATATTTTCCTTTCCAAAGGTAAACTGGAAGCTCTTGCCATTCTGCTGCAGAAGCTTAGGTCAGACAGCCGCCGTGTCCTCATCTTTACACAGATGGTGAAGATGCTAGACATCCTGGAGGCCTTCCTAGATTACAGGCAACTCACTTATGTGCGGGTCGATGAAAGCTTCACTCCTGACGAACGACAGGTAAAGACATGAAGGTTACTTATTTTAGTAATTGAGTATTCTACCGATTATTACATTGATTAATTGGATAAGAAATACTTCTTCTTTATACTAAACTGCAATAGTAAATATACAAAAGAGAGGTTTCCTTTTTAGAAAAAGCTAAATTTGTATTGCCTAAATTGCATACAAAAACAGGGATAAATGCTAATATTTTTAAGCACTGCTCCTTATTTTCTTGACAGAAGTACATTTTTGGTGGCCCAAATGTAAATCTTTTTCAACCCCGTCCCCTTAACGCCTCTGGCTCTTTACACTGGATATGCAAGGGGGGGGGGAGAGTCTGATGACGTTATTCACATGCATATTACAAGAATTTGTCCAAAGTTTGTTTGATTCGTAGTAATCATCTATGCAGAAAAACAGTGAGTTGTACAAGGTTAGTTACATTGATTAAACAAAGCTTCGAGGCAAAGAATTTTGCATCTTGGATTTTTTGTAATCAAATTATTCGTGTTACTCAAATCGTTTTAGCCTTACAAAACTGTATATATGTTCTGTGTATTTCCTCCTTCATCCATGATCCAAGAAAGTGTTAATCATTGTCTTGCGTATTGGAAATCACAGTCTGGGCTAATGTGTTTACATCTTTTCTGTTTGCTGCAGGATACTTTTTCCAAGTGTACAATAAATAGTTTCTACTGCCTAAACTGTCAAAAACAATACTAAATGCATCTGTCCTGATTTGTCTTGAATCTATTTTCCATTATGTAATCCTTGCAGTCACATCACAATGTATGATAAAGATAAAACTTAAATAAGCCTGTGGGGAATTTAACTGTAGCATAACAATAAGGATAGGGGTAATGTACTGTTAATGTACAAGGAAAAGTCGAGGTTACATTGGAGGGGGTTAAAGGTATAAAGTTTGCTTCACACCACTTGGATAAGCAAAGAACATTAATGAAATAAGTGAGATTCTAAAAGTGTATTGTCAATAACTTGTTTCTCAGCCTTTTTACTAGTTTGTAAACATTCTGGGTGTTTTGTCCCTGCAGGAGAATATGAAGAAGTTTAACAGGAACAGGAATGTGTTCTGCAGCATCTTGACCAACCGCTGCTGCTCTGCAGTTGGGACTTTGTTTGATGCAGACACCATCATCTTTTATGACACGGATCTCAATCCAAGCGTGGATGCCCGCTGCCAGGAATGGTGTGACAAAATAGGACGCTCCAAGGATATACACATATACAGGTGATATTATGAGGGAATCTGTTTTCATTGTTTTTTATTTTATGTTCCGTAACACAAGACTGTAGACGTGCCCTTTTCCTCTTAAACATTAATTAATAGCTATTTACCTTTGTACCAATGTTTTGTTTTATATTTTGCACTCCAGACCACCATGTGTGGTCTAAAATTAAATAAGTAAATCTAAAAATTCTAAAATTTAAGGATTTTGGTGCTACTCCTGGTTATGTTTTGTGTGTTGCCCAGGTTGGAGAGTGGAAACTCCATTGAAGAGAAGCTGCTGAAGAATGGCACCAAGGACCTGATCAGAGAGGTGGCTGCCCAGGGTACTGACTACACCTTGGCTTTCCTTACACAAGTAAGATTAACTCACTGTGGGCTTGTCCTGGAGCTTCAGAAACTCAACACAACTCTACATTCATTCAAACCAAGACCCATTACTATTCTTCAATTATATAATAACTGACATTGTTTTCAGCGGACAATACAGGATCTGTTTGAGGTGGAGGCAGGCTCAGGGGAGAAGGTGGAGGAGTTTGTGGTTCTTCACCAGGAGCCATCAGCTTCTGAGGCCATCTCTCCCAGAGTTGCTAGACCCTACATCCAGGCTCTCCACAGCATAAACCTGGATGTCCTGCCAGCAAAGGAAGGAGAACAGCAGGGGGAGGAAGAGCTGGCAGGCAAGGAGTCAACAGAAGACAACCAGGAGTCAGAGATCCAAGCTCAAGAAGAGCCTGCTCAGAAAGAGGAGCTGAACGCAGTCATGGAACAGGTACCTTTTACTTTTTTCCATATATAATTTGGAAATTAGGGGAAGTGGAAAAGTATTTTTTTCATATATATATATATATATATAT
>NC_045737.1:23441086-23444143 GCF_008692095.1 Etheostoma spectabile | reverse complement strand
ATATATATATATATATATATATCTCCCCTGTATGTATATACCGTGTGTGTGTGTATTGAAATGCTGTTTGTTTGTCTTGCTAAGTTTATATTTGCATTTGCTTCCCTAACCTTTAACAGCTCACACCAATTGAAAGGTATGCCCTGCATTACCTGGAGTACCTCCACATCAGTGATGATGAAACTGCTCTCAAGGTAACTTAAATTGTATTGTAACCAAATATTTTTTTTCATTATATAGTTTAAAGGTATTTACAAATTTACTGTAGTGTAGATGTGGAAATCAGTTCATCTGTCAACGAATCATTTCTGCTCTACTCTGTTGGTATTTCAGTGTACTATTTGCCCTTTGATAAATTTGTCTGATTGATACATGTTTATTTTCCTCAGGAGAGGCTGGAGTGCTCTAAGAGAGGCTGGGAGCTACAGCAGCTGCAGAAGCTAAAGGAGGAAGAGGAGGAGCGGCAGATTATGGAGGGAGATGAAGATCTCTTCACCTACACCAGAGAGGATGCCTACAACATGGTGGGTCGCCATTGTGATCTCTGCTAATCAAACAAGTTAATTGTGCTGCACTGTTGTTGACATGAACCTTTTCTTTGTGTTTCAACAGGAGTATGTATTTGATGCAGAGGATGGCCATACAGAAATCATGCCGGTAAGACGCCAACTGTGATGTATATGGAAAAAATTCAAAGATATCCTGAGCAATTTTAGCGGTGTCCTGATAATGGTTATTAATAGTTATTTTTTTAGATTTGCATCAGTAACTATGGATTTGGATCTTCACTATTCTCTTTCTAATTTTATTGTGTTGAGTTGTCAAGATGTGCAACTTAAAGTCCTGCTCAGCCTTCTGGCTATGTCCTGACTTATGATTTTGATCAACACAGCTTTGGACTCCACCCACACCACCACAGGATGACAATGACATTTATATTGACTCTGTGATGATGCTGATGTATGACACCACACCCATGCCAGAGTCTAAGCTGCCTCCTATCTACATCCGCAAGGAGCACAAAAGACTCAAGATGGACCCCTCAGGTAAGACAAGAATTTTCTTTAACATTTTGTACAAAAATATGTCAATCCTGCACGATATATTTAGTAACCTGTAAATCTACTGCAAACATTTATTTTTGCTCTAAACAGTAGTTTTTTGGAAATAGATGCCTAGTCATTGCAGGTTTGTTTGGTTTCTTTTTCCTTACTCGAGTGTGTTTGTCAAGCAGCAGCGAGAAAGAAGAAGAAGGGCCATGGGGAGACGGTCATTCCTCCACGCTCCCTTTTCGAAAAAGCCAGCATGCTTAAAGTTCGCCGCGAGGGTAAAGACCAGAAAAAGAACTTCTCCCTCAAGCAGCAGGCGCCCTTTGCCAAGCCCCTACCCTCGCTGGTTAAACCTGCCATGGAGGCTAGCCAGGACAACCCAGAGTGGCTCATCAGTGAGGACTGGGCTCTGCTTCAGGTATTGGCCCCACTAGCCACCTCCCTGATGATCTTTCTTCCCAAGCTGTGTTAATATAAATTAATAAATCTTTAATTGCACTTTGCTTAATGAAACAAATTATACTATATATTCAAATGTCTGAATATCATTGCTGTGTGTTCGACAGGCTGTAAAGCAGCTCCTGGAGTTGCCTCTAAACCTGACAATCGTGTCACCTGCCCACACTCCTAATTGGGATCTGGTAAGCGATGTAGTGAACTCCTGCAGCCGTATCTACCGCTCGCCCAAACAGTGTCGCAACCGCTACGAGAATGTCATCATTCCCAGAGAAGAGGGCAAGGTAATGGAGTGCGAGAGAGAGAATGCACAGTCACCCTACTTTGCGTAAAACTGGTCCACTTACCTTGTACTTGTTTGCCTAAACATATCTTTTAACTTTTTTCAGTTGGTGTATGAGGCTAACCCCAAGAAGAAAACTAAGAGCATATACAAGGTACCCTAGCCTGGCCTTTGAATTTGATGAATGTTTGTTTGCTCATTAACTCCTCCCTAACTTTTGTTCTGTTTCTTTGTATCATGTGTCTGTGTACACGCATAGTCTAAGAACAGCCGCCCTCTAAGAACCTGTCAGATCTACACACAGGATGACAATGCCACTCACATTCAGCTCTACAACAGCCGCTTTGAACTCATGAAGATCATTGCCAGCAAGAGAAGCCCACCAATCAAACCACTGTAAGCACTGATGATTGTCTGTTAACAATAAAGTCTCATCTAGGAGCTAACACCAAAGCAGTAGATTTACAAAACTGGAAAGAAAGGTTTTTCATGGCATGATATGCTTTTCATTATTTTTTTTTAGTTATTTAGATCTTCTATCTAGGAAATAGTGAAATCAAGTTAAGATGGGATATGTACTTAAGTAATTTATACTACCTACAGGCTCGGCATGAATCCATTCCAGAAGAATCCCAAACATGCCTCGGTTTTGGCAGAAAGGTGTGTTTAATTTCGCCATGTTTGTACGATTGTCATCACAATTTTAAATCTAGAAATGAAGAAAAAACATTGTTTTTCTTTTCTTTAGTGGGATCAGCTACGACAAGCCCCTACCTCCCATTCAGGTGGCATCTCAACGTGCTGAAAGAATTGCCAAGGAGAAAAAGGTTATTGTAGGCAATGTAATTGTCGACAATGGGCGTTAATCAGGAGCACCTGCTTTGTCTTTCATCACTGTCAGATCCAAGTATTGCTTGTTTTCATCTTTATTGACATGTTTGCATTTGTGTTTTGATTTTGTGCATTGCGTGTGTTTGCAGGCCCTTGCAGAACAGCAGAAGGCTCAGCAGTTAGCCCAGCAGCAGCAGGCTGGAACCCCCCAGGCTGCAGTCGGCCAGGCACAGACTCCTGCTGTTGGCCAGGCTCAGGTCCCTCAGGCTGCCACAGTGGCCGGAGCTGCTTCTGTGCCTAATGCAGCTGTTCTGGTATGAATCAAAACATTTGCCAACCAATATCTTCTATATACAGTGAGATCCAAAATAAGCCACTTTATCTAGTGAAGGCTCTTACACATACAGTTCATGTTTTTCAGGCTGGAGCCATAAAAAA
>NC_045737.1:23402918-23441010 GCF_008692095.1 Etheostoma spectabile | reverse complement strand
TGTTCCAATAGTTAATTTATTTCTCTTTGTTTCTTCCAGCCGCTGTAGGGGGCAATGTGATTGTGAACACAGTAGCTGGAGTTCCTCCAAGTCCCTTCCAGGCCAACAAACGCCTGGCATCTTCAGTCATACCAGGCACCCTGTCTGTAAGTCATGTTCATTTATCACTGCTGCTCTGGCTTAACTCAGCCACATGCTGACTAACAAGAATTCATGACACAAATAGTCTTTGAATTGGCATGAAGCAGAATGCACCCCCACGACTTCCTGTAGACCTAATGATCATTACAAGTGTAAGAGCCTTTGCTCATTGTGTTGCTGTTTTTGTTGTTGTTGATCCAGCCTGCCGGTGCAGCTGGAGCCCAGGTGGTCCACGCACAACAGAGGACTGTTACAGCTGCTGCTGCCCCTGCCGAGGTGGTCGCCATAGCTACCGGTCAGGGTGTCCGAGCCGTTACCCCAGTGACAGCATCTGCTGTAGTTTCTACCACTTTGAGCCCGGTGCAGTCACAGACTCGCCCACTGGTCTCTCAGGTCACACCAGGTACTAAACTGAACACAGACTTTTCTCTGTCAAAACATCCCCTAAGTACCAATAACTGTTTGACAGATCTGACTTATCTGCTGTCCTCCATCCAGCCACAGGTTTGCAGTTGCAACAAACAAAGACTTTTACCCCAGCCCACCTGCAGATGCTCCGGCAGCAGCAGCAGCAGCAGCAGCAGCAGCAACAACAGCAGCTGCAGCACCAACAGCAGCAGCAACAGCAGGCTGCTTCCCCACAGATCAAAACTGTAGGCAAACCCCAGGTACACCACCAGCGTCTTTACACAATAGCTACACAAAATGCAATGGTATGGGTAATGTGTTTGACAGCTCTGGGCAAATTAATGCTTGAGTTGTTGATTCCATCCAGCTTTTCTAATTAGTGTCTCATTACTTAACACGGTGTTATAAGATTTGTTTGGGCTTTTTCAAGAATAGTTCAGTGCGTAGCTACTGTGTGGTTGAGCAAAAGAGAGTGATTGATGGCAGATGCTGTCAGGGCATACAGATGTAGACAGTCGTAGCAAAGAGTAAATTAAAAGTTTAGGTTGTTATGTGGTAGTAAATGTAAAGTGTAGGTTTGTCTCTGAAAAAAGGCTCCCGTCTTGAAACCCATTTTCGCTACAAAAGTTTAGCCAAAACCGTTTTATAACAATCTATTTAAAATAAGTATGTACAGCGGAGCCAAACCATCGCATCATTTTGATGAGCAGTCATTGACATAAACAACATGGATTTAGGTTTAGTTGCAAAGCCAAACATAAAATGAACAGGAATGTTGTATGGCAATTAATAGTCAACTAAAATGTCATGATTGTGACAGTTTGGGTCACTTTGAGAAATGGTAGTCACTGTTTATCTCTGTCGGATAAATCGGACATATTAGCAGCTGTAACTGAGATGTTTTTTATTTGTATAAATAAAGTGATGGCAGTACTTCAAGTTTACCTAATAAGTAGTCTCGCTTTGCCAGACCTTCCTCCACAGCGCGCGGAGTAGGGTCTGACTTGTCCACACAGCATTCCGGGATGGGAGAAAAACGTGCTCTGGTTTAATGGCATTTCTTTAAACCAATCACAATCTTCTTGGCTGATGCTAAGCTCCGCACAGAGCCGCTGCAAATTGGCCTCGGGAAGGAACTTGTTTTGGTGGAACATGTTTACGTTCAAAAGTTGTTTTAGTCGTGCAACAGAAAACTCAGATTGGACAGATCAATTTACCCTGCAGAGATCTGAGCAGCAGTTAACCATAGTCCTCATGAATCAAAAGTCATGCATCCGGTGGAATTTCTTGCGGCATCGGAGCAATCCCGGAAGTGGAATATTATGGATATAGACTACCTAGTAAACTATATAATGAAACAGTGTAAGGGTTATAATAACAACATGTGTAGTTAACTTACCTTTAACTGGTAATCTGTGTGTTTACAGGAGTTGTTAAAGATGCACAAACATAAGTTGCAGCTGCAGCAGCAGCAGCAGGTAGCTGCAGCAGTGGCAGCAGCCCAGAGCCAACAGGCTTCAGGAGCCCAGCAAGCCGCCCAGGGGCAACCTGCACAGGCTGCCCAAGCCAATCCCCAGCTTGCAGCTGTGGCAACACCTAGACCTGGAGCCGTGCTGACCGGCACCACTGTTGCCAACCTGCAGGTGGCCAGATTGGTAAGATTGTGAAAAGGAATCTTTTGGAAATAATTGAGAAATCTTGCATCATAGGTCTCGACCATATGCTTCAAATGGACAAAAGATAGAATGTATTGCTAACAATCTACCTACAGAAATCTCAAGTTATTGCTGATGAAAATGTCAAATAAAATTAAGTTGTAAATTGTGCATTTTGGTCCACTGTACTTGGTGGTCCAGCAAAGACATTGTTCTCTGTTTATTCATGTCCCGTTCTTTCTTGTGTTCATGTCAGTGATTGTGGTTGTGGCAGCACTAATACTCACATACATACACATACTTTTGTCTCCTTTCACAGACTCGAGTGCCCACTCAGGGCCAGATTCAGGCCCAGGCAGGACAGACGGCCCAGGTGACCCTCACCAAGCCTCCTGTGGTCTCTGTGCCAGCTGTGGTCTCGTCAGCTGGTGTCACTACACTGCCAGTCACTGTAGCAGGCATCAGTGTTGCTCTCAGTCAGCCCCAAAAAACAGGTGTGTTAAAAGGCGTATTAAATCTCTTTGAAAGTAGATAGTTTTTTTTTACTTGACTGAAGCTCATTACAAGCTAATTAACAGTTAAAAAGTTAGAAAGCTAAACTTTTTTTATTTGTTATATTATAATAATCATATACCTGCTCAAAATACACTGCTAAAAAAATAAAGGGAACACTTAAACAACACAATGTAACTCTAAGTCAATCACACTCAATCAATCTGTCTACTTAGGAAGAAACACTGATTGACAATCAATTTCATATGCTGTTGTGCAAATGGAATAGACAACAGGTGGGAAGTATAGGCAATTAGTAAGACGCCCCAAATAAAGGAGTGGTTCTGCAAGTGGTGACCACAGACCACTTCTCAGTTCTTATGCTTTCTGGCTTATGTTTTGGTTACTCTTGAATGCTAGCGGTGCTTTCACTCTAGTGGTAGCATGAGACGGAGTCTACAACCCACACAAGTGGCTCAGGTAGTGCAGCTCATCCAAGACATCTGGCATTTGCCAGAGAACACCAAGATTGGCAATTTTGTGCTCTTCACAGATGAAAGCAGGTTCAGACTGACATGTGACAGACGTGACAGAGTCTGGAGACGCCATGGAGAACATTCTGCTTCCTGCAACATCCTCTAGCATGACCGGTTTGGCGGTGGGTCAGTAATGGTGTAGGGTGGCATTTCTTTGGGGGACCGCAAAGCCCTGAGATGAGATCCTCAGACCCCTTGTGAGACCCTATGCTGGTGTGGTTGGCCCTGGTTTCCTCTTAATTCAAGACAATGCTAGACCTCAGGTGGCTGGAGTGTATCAGCAGTTCCTGCAATTGATTTGATTGATTTGGATTTGGCGGATGCTTTAGTCCAGGTCTGGGAGGAGATCCCTCAGGAGACCATCCGCCACCTCATCAGGAGCATGCCCAGGCGTTTGAGGAAGGTCATACAGGCACGTGGAGGCCACACACACTACTGAGCCTCATTTTGACTTGTTTTAAGGACATTACATCAAAGTTGGATCAGCCTGTAGTGTGGTTTTCCTCTTTGATTTTGAGTGTGACTCTAAATCCAGACCGCCATGGGTTGATAAATGGGATTTCCATTGGTAAAGAAAAGAGTATTTAATAAGATTATTTCATTCATTTAGATCTAGGATGTTATTTTAGTGTTCCCTTTTATTTTTTTGAGAAGTGTATGGTACACCACTAATTAGAATCCAAAGACAATGGTATTTATTGTTGTTTGGATCTGCGTTTTTTGTGTTGGACATCCTTTCTGTGACATCCTGTGTGCTGTTGTTATTATCAGAAATGTCTGATATTTTCTAAAGCTCCAGTACAATATTCTTTCTGCTCTCTGTCAGGTGGACCTGTGCTGACGCCGCCATTTCCCCAGATGCAGGTCCAGCAGCTGCTTCAGATGAAGAAACAGCAACAGGCAGCAGCAGTTCAGGCAGCAGCCCAGCAGAAGGCAGGGCAGCCGCAGCAAGGACAGACCACCGTACAGCAGAAGGTAAACACACCACACCAACAGACACTTTTGTTAGGAGTCTGTTGTCAGTCTGTCGCTGATTTCCACCAACTGCGGAACGGCTTAGGATCGGCTCCTCCACACGTCGGCTCCGTGCTCCGCCGTCCTTCAATACCCACCAGGTCCGGATTTGTTGCAGAACGGCTGTGGCCGTAACTGACAGCTGAAGTCCCGAGGACCCATGAGTTCTCGTGAATTGACGTATGATCGCGCAATATAACAGGATGTAGTTTCTATAAACAGAACCACAAAACTTCTGACCTGTTGACTTCAGGCCTTTCTCCGCCCATTTTATTTCCAGTCACTGAAAATACACACATTGACTTTAATGGCTCCAAATTCCGGAGCGGATCAACAGCCAGTTGGTGGAAATTGCGTGTCTGTCTACAACGTAAGCAACAAATAAGCATATAAACCGATTTTTTTATAAGTACATTCAGTATTGTTTAGTTGTGTTTTAGAGATGAAACTGTTACCGCTAGTCACGGTTCGGGCATGTACGTATTGTTTGGTTCATCTTAGTCTCATAGATTTTTGTCACAAAGGTTTTTGCAGAAAAAAACGTACGCGTTTGCTGTATGTGACAACAAATGTTCTAGCCTAAAACACACGTGACATCGTTTAGAGAACCTTTAAGGTGCAGAGAGCAGCTGTCAGTCAGTATGGGAGCGTTAAGTATTTATTGTTACCTGACAATGACATTAAAAAAAATGTTTGATAAAGCGGCAACTGTGTGCAAGCACTGTGCAACATGTGTGGCTAATGCTAGCAACAGTATTTTCAATATGATGGCGCATGTCCGTGGACTGTACAGGGGGAGAGAGTCGGGTAGGAAACAACAACTCCTTCTCCCCACTGCTTTTTAACATCCTCTCCAGGCAGATCCAGTCAGGGTAATCCAGTCGGCTAAAGCATTGGGCTGATTCATAGTGGAATTTATGCACGATTTCAGCATCTGATTAAAGTAACGACAGTTGAGCTACGCTATAATATCCCCTCTTTCCACAATTCAGCAACACGGTGAATCCCAAATGTACTTTTCTTGCAGAGGAAACTGAAAATTGGATGAACATTGCCTAGTTGTTTTTAAAACAGTGTGCAGTGTGTGTTTGGGTTAAGTTGCACTTACTGTTTTATTTATATACTTTGTAATAACACAGTGGCAATTTTCCTTTTGATGAAAAAAAAATCCAGCCATGTTCCTTTCATTGTATTTAAAATACTGCACTTTAATTTCTATTGGAAAAATGAACACTTCCATTTAATAACTGAGATGTTAAAGGCTACTGTCGCTTAAAAATATTCTAGTGCTGGTTGAGCTCCTGCTTCACCTTAAGTTGATGGCCAGTCTATAATGTGGCTATTTTTAATTTAAAAAAATATATATATTTTAAGGAAGATTTGACAATGAAGAAGTGTTTGTTTTTGTTCTTAGTCAGAATTTTTTTTTACACAAAAAGTTAACAGTACCAAAAACATACCATACGGAACATAAACTGTGAATTGTTTGAGCTGTTTTACCCCTATTGGGTGTGCTTACCACTGTGGTATACTTTTTGTAAAGTGTATTAGTTCAGTAAAAAATATAAATCTATTAGAAAGATAAATTGAATGAAGTAAATGTGGCGTCATTTCCCTTAGATCGGCACCCAGCAGGTTACAGTGCAGGCAGCGCAGCCAGCCCAGCAGCAGCAGAAGGTGACCTATGCTACCACCACCCAACTCCAACCAGGAATCAAGACCCAGTTCTTTACTACATCTATCGCCCAGGCTCAGAAACCCACTGGAGCCCAACAAATCCAGGTACATCATCACTGGCAGTCATGGCCGCAAAACAAATATTTGCAGATAAACGGGGGCTTTGTGTG
The DNA here is from genome assembly GCF_008692095.1 of Etheostoma spectabile. NCBI lineage: Eukaryota > Metazoa > Chordata > Actinopteri > Perciformes > Percidae > Etheostoma > Etheostoma spectabile. The sequence goes on along the minus strand of NC_045737.1, from coordinate 23,434,917 downwards.
TTGATATGAGATTTTCCTGTTTATTTCTCTTATCAGGTTGCTAAGCTCCCACAAATAGTGCAGCAGCAACCCACCGTGGCCAATATTCAACAAATCGTGTCTTCTCCTCAGCAGGTAAGGGTTTAAGGCTGAGCATTGCTCCTATAGATAACCTCTGTATGGCTGATCGCTTGAATGTGAGGTAAACACTGTCCATAAGCTGCATTACAGACTGTTTACCTCCCTATAAGCCTCACAAGCTCAATTACCTGCCAGAGGAACATGATTCCAACTACATGCTGCCTTTATGTCACATGCTTCAAAAGGCTAAAACTACTTCTTTTTTTACATTCATAAAGAACTTTATGTCTTTGTAAAGTCACCATAAAGCTTTTGAATGCAGTGGAATGGGTCAAATCAAACCTCTGAAACAAGACCGATACATTTTTTGTTTGTGTTGCTTCTCCTCAGATCCAGGCCCAGACTGTGACTCTGACCCAGGCAGCCACGTCTTCTCCTGCTCAGGTGCAGATGATCCCGGCTGGGACGGCGCAGGTAGTCCAGCAGAAGATCATCCAGCAGCAGGTGGTGACTACAGCCACCTCACCCCAGATCCAGACACCTCCTCCCCACAGCCCCGCCCAGCAGCCTGTGGCACCCTCTGCTGACTCCCCTGTGCAGCAGCCTGCTCAGCCCCAACAGCCCACCAAGAGTCAGGCTCGCCAGGGTGGCATCAGGGCCAAAACTGCTGCAAAGCCCAGTGGGGGAAGCAGCTAGGAGAGACCGCTAACGAAACAGAATTTACAAAGCTTTTTCCTGCAGTACAGATATGACAGTACTGACGTTGTGCTGATGCGTTCTTATGGATCCCACAGCAGCTAATGCCAGAGACAGAGTTGACGTCACATTGTTAATCACAGCAAACCTTTACCTCACCCAAACCATCTCTAACCTTAAACTGATAATAACTGTGTTCAACATAATCATTTCAGTGTTCGTACCTAAACCTTTTTGGCAGATCAACCACAACACTGCAGCCCATAATTGTGGTGGGATCCATAATTTTGCTCCACTGAGTCAACATTGTTACTTCCATTCTTTATTTGTGTCATGAAATGTTTCATGCCATTACCACAACCCTCCCCCCAAATACATGTATACTGCCGAATACATCAAACGACAGACACAAAAGTCATGCCTTCAAATGATGATTATATTATTACTTAAGATATATCTGAGGCAGAGGCTTATGGGTAATGCATTGGCAAATAAGCTGTCCCTTAGAACTAAGTGTATTCATAAATAGTCCCTTTTATGTCTAATTCCCTTGTTGTCTATAGATACTGAATGGAGAATAATGCACGTTCCTTTAGTCATTTGTTTTTTATTGCAGCAAATACACTGTAAACATGTACTTTAGTATTTTGTGTTTTCTCATAAATTGTCTTTTTTTATTGATGTCAAGTAAAAAAAAAACCTGTAAATATCAATGAAAAACATTTGTACTTGTAAAGTAGTCGTGTTTTCATTGGGTTTTTTCAGCCTAATTGTAATAAAGTGTTTTGTTTTTATACACAAAAAAATCATCTTTTTTCCTTTCATTTTTTTCATTAAAACCATTGTAAGTACTTTGAAATCTTGTGACTTCTTATAATGCATCCCCTAGTTTTATAGTACCTGCAATCCTGTTTTTTGCAACCTAAAGTATTTGAACAGTGATCTGGGATTTTAATGGTTCTAACTAAATCTAGAGGTTGAGTTGTGCTGGATTACTAGTTTATTTTTGTCAGACATTGAAGAAAGAAGAAAATAAAGGGCAAAAATGCCTGACAAACAGAAATTGGAGTCAAATACTCCTGTAAAGTAAATGTTTTGGTTTGGCTTGTAGTTGATCTTGCATCTTAAGCATTTTGCTTTTGTCTGAGGAAGACAGAAGAAAGCCCCTCAGCACTGCTGTCATTCTGCTTGGCCTGGCTGGCTGCTGACTGTCAGATATGTCAGCTGAGTAAGTCCGACACAAGGACTAGGGATTAACCCAGCCACCCAACACATTATGAACATTTGTCTTTTAGTCCTCTCCCTTTGCAAACTCACTTTCTAAAAGTGACAAACCTTTATTTTGCTTGATGCATATTTATATTGTTCCACAGGGGGGCACTGTTGTTTCAGTATCACCCTGCACCCTATGTAGAAGGCCCACTGGGTTTTCCAGCTCATTGCAACTTCCCCATCTGCTCTTTAGTGCATACCCCGCATCTCTTCTCTGCACTCGGTGGCTGGTCCACGTTCACCACTAAACGAGTGAGACAAGGGAGGTGAGGTGGAAGAGAGGACCAAGAGACGAACAGATGGGCAAAGCTGGTTCCTTTGGCCTGGACATCACTATCCCTGTGCCTAACCGCTCCTATTTATATATAGAAAAACTGTCAATGTAAACAGGACTGTTTTTTTTTTTTTACTGCATGATGTGAAGGTCAGAAACAAAAGAGCTATAGTGGCCCTATAGGCTATATTTATTAAAGCTGGTGGGAGAAACAGCTGACACACTTGAGAGTGTGGAAGCTGTAAAGGGGACTAGGTGACTCACACCTCTTCAGTTGTGTGCGTTTGAGCTGCGTAGAAAAAGGAAATGTAAACGTGTACAGTGTAAACAAGTGTAAACGTGCAGTGTTTCTACTTTGATTTCAAACCAGAGGAACAACACAAGCTCTGTGATCCAGGAACTGAGTGCGACATTTACAGCTGGAAGTGCAGTGTGTAGAAACCCCCATGGCTGCACTTTGGAGTGCAGGCTTGTATTTTGATATCTTTATTTCCATTGAAAAAGTCATGCATTAGGAGGGGTGCTGGGTAAACAGAGCAGGGGGTTAGGTCTGTCAGAGTCAATATCATCCTGCTCAGATACCATGGGAGTGTTTACATCAGGAGGCTCTTTAAAGCCTCTGAACAGTGTCAAATGTGCGAGCTGCGGTTTCACTGCTGTGTGTTTTCCTCCATTTGCAAAGAGCCGTGAACAAAAGCCCCCTAAGCATGTCGGAAAGCGGAGGAGCCATGTGAATGACAGCCTCTGGAAGCAAGGATGATACAATCATTATGTGTGTTGACATGACAACAGTGAAGAGATCAACATGGCGAAGGCTTTGTTGTTGCCTAAGAGACGAAGCAGGGCTGAAGGCAGCGGATCCAGAGGCAAGCTCAGCACGCCGTGGGGGGGAAAGCACCCAGGTACAAAGGAGCCCAGGGAGGTTAGTCTTGTCAGGGCTCAGCCCTGCTGCACCTAACAGATGATAAAGGCCAAATCATCTGTCCACACTCTCTAATGTCCTGACCAGGCACTGATCACGCAGCCTTGGGGGCTCCCTGCTAATGATGCTCCTCCAATGATGCTGATGATCACCGCTATTGGAAAAGAAACAGGCCATCTATACTGAAAGGTTGCCATGGCAACCCGCTGTGACCCCTTTAGTGCAAATCACAGGGCTGGTGGAACAATGGTTTATGTAGCACACACTGGCAACACCGCTTCTCAGTGATGCCTCACTTCAGTTTCTCTTTGAATAAATCAATCAGCGTTTCTTAGCATTAGGAGCAAAAAGTGGATTTCATATTTGTCCAAACGCTGGTAAGCAAGGTGTTTCATTTACAGTGGAATGGTGGGTGTTACAGACATCCTATAGGTTTAAAAATGGCTGCTACAGAAGGTTTGGATGATGTTGGAATTCTGATCTATACTAATAAAGATAAAAAGTGGGACAATTTCTATGATGTCCTCCCCCTGTAATGAGACGACTATGCCCTGTTTAGTCATCTCCCTGTGCTCCTTAAGCCTCCTACAAGTGTTGAGAGTCCTGAGGCCAATACAGGACAGGCCTATTACTCTAAACGATGAGTCACGGGTCTGCTGGCTGATTGCACTGAATTGCACGGCAATGATGGTGCTGAGGGGGAGGAGGGGGACGTGCCAGTGGTAATTGCTCTGCATGCAAGATGGGGTGAGAGAGCACCGGAGCTGACATGCTCCACTTCCCTCGACATAGTAATAGGAAGTGTCATTCGGCGCTTTGAAAACATAGCACCGAGATCTACAGTATAAGTCTGCCACTCTCTGCTCCCACCTCCCACTCATTTCCTCTGAATCTCTCTCTCTTCTTCTCTGTCTCCCTGGGCTTCTCTTTCGTCCCTGCTTGCCTCCTCCCTCTCTCTTCTTCCCTGCCTGCTCCTGTCAGCTCACTACACTTGGCTGCTCTCATCTTCCACCCAAACGCCTTGTGGTATGACAGTCATGTAAGCATGTGGCTGTAAACCACAAAGAGAATATCGGTCTTCTCTCCGAGTCTTGGCCGATAACCTTGGCTGAGGTGTGGCCCTGCTCCGCCTGCCAGCACCGGCCTCAACACACACACACACACACACACAAACACACACACACTCTCTCCTCACCTGTCTTTTGTCCTGAATGTGCTTTGTAAAATATGTAGATACTATTTACTGAGGAAGAGGAGGAAAGCCAACCAGGTGTCTTCCAACCAGGTCATCCACTGTAATGAAATGTATCCACTATCCTGGGTTGGAGCTTAAATCCTAATCTCCTCTTTGGGCACTCATGACATGTTACAGTTTGAGGCTGTCAGTTATTGTAAATGCCAGATTTAGATTTTTATGAACAATAACTTAAATTTGGCTAACACTAATATTGAGAAAAATGTGACATATTCCACACAACATACATATTAAGGAGGAACTCCAGCAATTTAGTATTGCGCTTCTATAAAGTTGGAGGAATGGTCAAAATAGAAGTAGCAGAAGCCAAGATAGCGTTGATTTCATACGCTAGGTTCAAGGTTCATGAATACTGGATTGTATATTTCCCATAATGCAACAGGATCTTAAATTAGAACTTTCTTGACCTGATGGCAGTGAAGTGAAGCGATATCCTGAGGCCTGAGGGGAACGTTAAAGTCTCTACCACATTTAATTGCAATCCATTTAATAGTTGGAAAGACATTTCACTAAAAACAACAAAAATGGAACCTGATGGTGGCGCTAGAGGAAATATCAGGGGATCACCAGAGTCAGTAGGATTCATAATCTGGGAAGCATTTTATCATGATCCATCCAATGGCTGTTCCATTTCAGACCAAAGTGGTGGACAAAGTGGCCGGCCAACAGATCAACAATGCCATCCATTCATGTTTAGTCACACTGCTAGCACGGCTTAAAAAAAAAAACAATCTCATGCCATGCCCGAGATAACCCCGATGATATCGCTAGGGTCATTTTCGCTAAGTTTACAAAGAAGACGACATTGTAGGGTTATTATTATATGCAGGCCGTGTAGTAGAACCCAAGCTGTTGCTGCTGCATGGCAGCCAGCTTTTTTGTTTTTATCCTGGCTGCGATGGAGCAAAAGCCAAAGTGGCTAATGTTTAAACCCCGGTGGTCTGGGCTGGGGGGCAAGACAGACTATAGAATGATGTTTAGGGGGATGGGTGTGTGTTAGAGGGGAGAAGATGTAAAAAACATGGCAGACCCCCACCACACACACACACACACACACACACACACACACACACACACACACACAGAAATACACCCCTTTCCACCTTTCCACCGAGCCCCCACCCCCTAAACAAACTCACACACATGCTGAAAGATGAATGTCCAACAAATGGAGGCAAGGGACGAGTGAGGGCCCCGTATGAGAGGTGTATTGTGCAGCCGGGGGCTCCATCCCCCCCCTCGGAGGCCAGTAATCAAGGGGGCCCGGTCGACAGGGCCAGGGGGGTTGGGGGTGGAGTGGTAGCCGAGGAGGAGGCAGTTGCTGTCTCACTAGGATGTTATTTATTGGCCTACTTTGAATCTCCTGCTGCCTCCTGCACTCCCTGTCACTCCCATTGATCTAGTCCCTGATCCGCCCCCACGGATGTCTCTGCAGAATCGCCCCCCACCCCCACCCCTCCTCTCCCTCTCATGATGTACATTGTGTAAAAAACCTTCTGCTCCTGGCGTGATGTCCAAAGGGAACTGAGAAAGTGCTTTAGCATCACTTTAGCCAATTTGACTACAGGCTATGTGTATGTTTAGGGTTATTTAAGGTAAGTTATTAACATATATGCCATTTGTTGCCGCTAGCTTTGTCATGGGATAAGCTGCATTTGCTCTGCACACTCACACTCACACTCACTGTGTGTTTTCTGCAAAATGTAGGTGAAGGTTTAAAAGTCATAACTATAAGATGTTGCGCTGTTAGTATCTAACATTGTGGTAAAAAAGTAGGACTATGGGGTGGTGGGGGTTTAAGGCGCCAAACATGAACCCAACATCCCCACGTACAGCTCAGCTGGGCACTTTTCTTGCATCCAGATTTGTAAATATTGTAAAAATAAGCAACCTACCACTTTGTCCAGCCATGTGTTTCATCCTCTACATCCTACCAGGTACTTAATATCTATTTATTTGTTAAATACATATTCTTGCTATTTTCCCACCTCCAGTGTGATAGGTTGAACACGGTTCAAATTGGCGTCCATGGGAATTAGGTGTGTACAGATTTGCTAACAAGTACACTTAATGCCATTACCTTTATCGTACTATATCCTGCAAAAAAACACAAAAATCCAAGTAGGTTTCCTCGGCATGGTTTATCTTTGTATCTGAACAAGCTTGGTATATGATAGATCTTCTGGAATGCTGATAAATACCTGGAATGTCCTGACCATGATAGGAAACATGTGTGTTATATGAGGAGGTTGGTTAATGGGGGAGATAATGGAATTCACTGTCACATGTATGCCTGGAGGAGCTCCAGTCAGACATCTCAGGTGAAACACATGGATTGTACGAGTCGGCTACCTTTGCTCCATTATCCCCCCAAAACCCCCTTCACAGTGTGCACTCCTATGTGTAAATGGCACAGGGTGTGTGAGGGGAGTCACTACAGTACACGCAGGCACACATTCCAGACACAAATACTCTACAACATTCAGGATCCGGGTCTGAGCAATGCAGAGGAGCAGGGCTCATTAATCTGAGTGTTGTTATTCTGGTCTAACTGCTTCATCAGATCCCACATCACCCCCTGGACAGCTACCGGCCTAAAGAGGCAGAGTACCAACCGGCTATTTTCTGTATTTTAGCCAGGCTAGTGTGGGCTCTAGGGATGGCGATGTTCGTCCTTTACTCAGTCGGTCCTGGATCTTGACAAATATTGAATGGATTATAGGGAAATTTAGCATGCACATTGAAATTTGCCCAATACTTTTGTTTATGACCAAATACTTGCAAGACATTCCCATCAGCCTCAGCTGTTATTTGTGGTAGTGCTATTTATCACATGTTAACATGCTAAACTGAGATGCTGTGTTGTCAACATTGTACATTATATATGTAGCAATTGGCTTAAAGTACTGTTGACACTAAGTGCCGCCTCACAGAGCTGCTAGGCTAGCAGCAAGCATATCTGTTGTTTGATTATTGTGCTGCGTTAAGCATTAGTTACAAGCAGTGATGACCATTATGTCCTCATGTCTGCTCTCTTACTTGTAATATACATGTAATTACTACTGTAAATTCATTTGTGTTATTTTAGAAACAATACACATTCACGTCAAGGCCATTAGGGCTTTGTATATGTCTGCATGGTATTACAGCTGAACCATCATGTACTCCATTCCCCATGGCAGAGGCAGAGGCTGCGTAGCTTTGTGCAGCAGCGACTGCGGTGCCCACAACTTCCAGCCTGCGAGCACGTCGATAACGAGCAGCAGCCTCTCTGACAGAATCGTTTACTGCCTGGAGGGCTTGGAGACGAAAGTGGAGTGTGCATGCCTGCCTCTAACCTACTTAAACCTCCCGCTGCACAAATGGAAGTGTTGATATGCAACATGAGATGTCCTGGTGGATTCCTGCCTGCAAGTAGACTGACCAGAATAAATGTGTGAGATTAATGCCAAAGGAAGTACTGATGGTGTTACAGTTTGTGTGTGAAATAAGTGTGTGTGTGTGTGTGTGTGTGTGTGTGTGTGTGTGTGTGTGTGTGTGTGTGTGTGTGTGTGTGTGTGTGTGTGTGTGTGTGTGTGTGTGTGTGTGTGTGTGTGTGTGTGTGTGCTTTATTCATTGCGTATGTGACATTGTGTGATCAGAGGAATAATCATGCAAATTGTACATTCTCATCTCTCATTTTTTGTCTCAATTAGTGGTCAAAATGAGGATCCAAAATCGATTCTTCTCTTAGTTTATACAGCAGTGTAGTGTAAAAATGGGCATCTATGAGAAAGACAAGCATGCAGGTTTCTGTGAGAGGGAATACTCTCTGACATGGGTGTGTGCTCCTGCTCTCAGCTGAGGAGCTTTAGCATAGTTTCAGTGACTCGAGTTGGCTCCTTAATTCTATTTGCCTCTCATGGGAGCCTCCCCCAAACCTACATACACACATTTTTAGAGAGCTTTGTTGAGCGAGGGGGGGTGGGTGGTACTCCCAGCTCCCACTGAGGTCTGGACAAGACACATAAATCACACACACAGACAGACACGCACACACACTCAGACAGACACACACACAAACACACACTTGCACACAAACATACACACACACACACACACACACACTGCTGCTATGTCATGAGGCGATTTGGTCCAATGTCTGGGCCAGAGGCCTCTTCTCTCTCCCTAAATGTTAGGGGTATAAAAGGAGGAGGTGGGGAGACAGAAGAAGAAGGAAGGGAATAGGAAAAAGAAGGGAAGGGGGAGGGGTGACTTATTAGAGTGCACATTTCCAGCAATGCACACTTTTTCTATATCAATCTTCTATATCTTTATTATTTTTTTCTATGAGTTGTGCCTGCGTCTGTGTGGGTTTCATCCTGGTGCTCGGTTTCCTCTCACAGGGGTTTGGGTTTTCAACTGCTGGATGGACAAAATTGGCAATGTGAAGACAATGTCTTGGGCGTGTTTTTCCGGGGGTTTTGTTACATTTTTTATACAAAATAATGAAATGATTCCTCTTAAAAAGGGACGACATTAATCACTGATGAAATAGTTGTTAGTTGCAGCCCTGAAACATATCACTACATACATAGACATACTCACATCTAACAAAAATCACCACCACCTGTGCACCTATTATATTGTAAGACAAAGTTAACAAAACCACACAGATCCTCTGTGTAATTACAAAATTACAAATTTATCAAAGTTGCATTTTTGAATTTATGGCCACATGGAGGCAGAAAGACATGGACACTATGTATTGTAGGCCTCTTCTTGGCTAATAAAGTTAATATGGTGAACATGGACCAAACACTTGCCTATATACACATTCAGTAATATCATCCCATTGAGTAATTGTTGTGTCAACCCGATGACTACGTCCAATATTTGCTTTTCTTTGAAGTGAAAAGAATATGGCTCTATTTAGATACCTGCTAGATCTTCCATTTTCTTCATCAACTGGTTGCCAATTCTTATGTTGTCCTTTGTGTCACGGGGACTTGTTTATTTTATTTACCTTTGATTGTTTTATTTACAATTTGTATTAACCTGGCGTTTTGGCCTGGCTTTTCCATTTCATGTCAACTTCCATCATGGCCTCTCCCTTTGGGTCTCACAGACCCTTGTTGATTTTTATGTGATTATACGTATGTTCCACCACAATCCCGCCTCGTCCATCGAGTCCCAGGGACCCCGGAGGACGAGATGAGGGCAGTGGGAAATGCGTTCGACTGCAGGACGGGTCTCTGGGACCCCAGAGGACGAGATGAGGCTAGTGAGATACACGTTTGAGTGCAGGATGGGTCTCGGGACCCCAGAAGCCGAGGCAACGGTACCCGGTATCTCTGGGACCCGAAGGACAACACAAGGGTTACGTTTTTTGGGGGGAGCAGTGGAGAAACACTATGTGACAGTATTTGGTCAGGAGGGGCAGTGAGCTTTTTGCTGCTGGTAGACTGAGAGTGAATACTTCGATTTGATGCTCATGCAACATAAAATATGGAAGGACACTGAACTGAATGTGCATGTCTGCTCGCCGTCATGCTTAATCATTGGAGAAATGTGTGCAAATAGGGGCCATAGTTTGTTTTCACCCAAGGGACAGCAGGTCAAATCCACCCATGGTAATGAAGCCAGAAAAAACATACATTGTATGTTTCAGGTAAGAATCCTTAATGGAAATTTCAGTAAATTCAATGTTTTATGTTCTATTATAACCCTTGAAATATATTTTGGTTTCTTCCTATAAAGGATTAATAGGACCTCTTATTTATTATGTACCAAATATGTATCAGGATGTTAGACGTTCATCAATAAATGTTTTTCCTTGGTCAGTAAGCTCTTTTAATAAAAAAAAGTCCTTTCTTTACCTGTCAGACACAAAGATAAATACACTCAGAACAGATGAGACATGTCTGCCTCACCCCTGTTTCTCTTATCCTCCTACACTTTATCACACCACAGTTTAAATCTGCATTTTGGAAGGGACATGCCTTGATGCGCATGGGTAGTAGTCAGAGCAATACTCCATTCACAAAGAGTTTGGAGGGGGGTTTCTTTTCTTTATCACTACCAGAACCAAAATACAAGAGCCAAAAAAATGCAACAAATGGATTAAACTGTGTGTTTGTCTCTTAGAGCTAACGTTTGAACTACGTAGCAAGGTTGCTATATCAGATAAAATATGCTGGCAACAGTCCCAACTGTCCTAAATCAAGAATCCACTATACATTGTAAGCCCAAATTTGTTTTTGTTTTTTTATGGGGTTATATTTTAGTCTATGTTTGAATGCTACTTTTCAATGTCACTTCTTGTGGGGTTTCTCATATACAGACAAAAAACATGTTTAATAAGCATCCACTGGGCCCAAAATAAGTGTAGTATAGTCTATACCGATAACGATTCGTTTCCAGGATTGTTCAGGTGCCACCAGAAATTTCACACAACGTCCCCAATTTTGTCTGGATGTCTGTCTGGATGCCTTCTTTGTGATAGCATTTTAAACTCCGGTCGATTTATGTGGACTATGGTTAACTGCTCCTCAGATCTCTGCAGGGTGAATCCAGACAGCTAGCTAGAGCTGTCCAATCTGGGTTTTCTCTCGCAGAACTAAAACAACTTTTGAACCTACACATGTTCCACCAAAATACTTCCTTTCTGAGGCTACTTTGCAGAGGCACCATTTTATCTGTCCAGCGCTTTGCGCCGCCCCAGACAGTTGTGATTGGTTTAAAGAAATACCAATAAACCAGAGCAGGTTGTTCTCCCATCCCGGAATTCAGTGTGGACTAGTCAAACCCTCCTCCACAGCACAATGGAGGAGGGTCTGGCAATGAGAGACTAAGTGAAAATGCAACATAAATCTTTGATAACACAAACATTTTATATGTAATAGTGTCCTGTACCTGTGCGTCCAGATATCCTCTTCTCCACTGCTAGCTCTGCCTCAGCAACACAGACCCAGACACCAGCTGGGGGACCAGGACTGGGCTCAGAAGAGAGCCGCTCCCCGGCCAGAGCCACTAGCCAAAACCACTGAGTGGAAAGACTGGAGGGAAAGTGTAGCCACTGTGGGGGAAGTGAAGTGAGGAGGCTCTGGAGGAGGAGTGAATCATATTTTGTCTTAGCCGTAGTAGTCAACCTTGTACCTGGGTGGATACAAATCAGCTGTTGCGACATCAGTAAAGTGATCATATGACACCTTTCATCGTGAAATCCTTATACCATCCCTAAATGAAATTCCTTTCAAAGTGATCTCATTTATTCTGATTTATTATAAGTTTTTACATGAGGCAATTTTTCCATTTGGGCTTCCACAACTCCGTTTTTCAAAGTTCTCCTTATAAATGCAGCCAGTCTGTGTCTGACCTGGTTTCTGCTGCTGCTGTTGTGTTGTTGTGTAGCCAGCAGCAGTGATCTCATGTCCTCTACTTCCTTTACTGTACATTACTTAACAGCCTGTGGCAAGAAACAATATGTAGTTCATTATTTAGTGAGTTCACTGACTTATATAATATAACATAATATCAGAACACAAACAATTAAAATACCTTCACGTGACGTAATAAAATCATGGGGACATGCCGACAGTGTTGTTGTCATTACTCAGAAAATCTCATTGGAGCATCAGAAACTAGCACTATAGCTTTAAAGGACTGGCGGGTACAGTTCCACTCCTTTCATCTCTTCTGTTTAAAGCTAAAGTGAGTAGTTTCTGTCTCCCCCATGAGGAATTCTAAGTAATGACAGAGTGAATGACAAAGCTGTCGACACATCCCCCCCCGCCCCTCTTACACACAGTTGCTAGAAGCCAAGGAGGACACGGAGGATCAAAAAAACAAGATGAACTCTTCAGAAGAGGTAATTATCTTCACTTAATTTTCTGCGTGCCGACGGCATAATCTTCTGAACATAGCCACGCTGAGAAATACAGAGAGCGTAGTGTGGAGTTGATAGTCTTAATTAGCTTTGTAGCAACTCATTTGGCAATGACTTGAATGTAACTGACGTTCAAAAAAGTTTCGCACTAAAGCATCAGGTTACACCTCCCACTCAGTGCTTGAATTTCTACTGGATTCTCAACTTCTTTTGGCACTTTTACTCAACAAATACTTCAACTTGACTAAGCGTATACATCCGAAACTTTACCTTTTGTTAGCATGTCCATTGGCCACTTCATCAACTTTCAGTATTTCAACTACTTCAAAAGTTTCAACTACACATTTTCAGCCAGATGCAAAATGTCCTCTTTTCTAGTTTTTTGGAGGGATGGCGACATCAGTCCACCATGTGGTCCTGATTGAAATATTGTAATAACTATTATAGCCATTAAATATGGTCCAAATAATGATGGTCCCCAGAGGATAAATCCTTATGACTTTGGTGATCCCCTGACTTTTTGTGGTTTTAAGTCAAATATATCAACAAGTATTGAAAAGGTTGCCAAAAAGTTAAACCATGCAGGATGAAATGTAACAACTTTGGCGATCTCCTGACTTTTATCTGTCGTTTCCATCAGCCTCAACTGTATTTTGTGTGTAGAGCTAATTTGCAAATGGTATATATACTAAAGAAAGATGGTAAACATGGTAAATATTATACCTGCTGAATATTAACTTTCATTTTTGTGGTTTTCTGTTGTAGCTTTTCCTGTTTTATTGTGCTAATTTATTCACTGTTTCCTTGTTGTCTACTGTCTCATGTGTTTTTGTGTTATCTGTGTTTTTCCATGTGTATGCGTTTTAGGCTTCAGTTTCATGTTTTACTTTGTTGTACATTGCTTGACTTCCTGCGTTGTGTTGTCCCGCCCCTGTTATTGTCTGCCCTGACCTGATGTTGTCCACCTGTTCTTCAGCCATCATGTCACCTGTCCCTCGATACCTTGTGTATTTAGTCTTTGTGCTTTCTTTGTCTTGTTTTCGGTTTGTCGTCCACTCTCTCTGTTCATCCCACTGCGTTTGCTCCTTCTTGGTGGTTTTGACCTTCCGTTGCATCTGTTTTTCTACTAGGTTTTTGTTTTTGTTTTGGTCTTCGTTTGGCCTGCCCACCTGCCCTCAGGACACCTTCAGTTTGTAATCCTTTTTGCTCAATAAAGTATTTTATTCTGCCTGCTGCCTCCTCATAGCTACTTTACGTTTTGGGTCCAACCCTCACAAACCCTGACAATTAACTTGTTACTATCGTCACTGTGAACATGGTAGCATGCTGGTGTTAGCATTTATCTAAACTACTGTGCAAAAGTACAATTACATTACAGAGCCATTGGCATGATTGTAGACTCTCTCAAGATGTTTTGTTTTAATTTAAATAATCAAATATTATTACAGATATTAGTGATAAGATAGCACAGTATGGTACACACTATTGTTAGCAAAGTTAGCTGTTGCTGTAAAGGAGAGCGAAAGAGAGGTTCTGTCTAGGTTTAGTGAAGTAAAAATAATTTACAAATTAGCGTACTGACATTTTGGCAAAATGTGTTGTAGGAAATTTGTAAAACAGCAACAAAATAAATATAGGTATAAGGCGTAATGGGGAGGACTTTGAACCTGTCTATGGGTAAACGGACTTACCAGTGTATGACATGGCTAATGTGGCCAGTGAAGGACTATTCAAACAACAATATCATCTGTCTATGTCATCTTATCAACCTTCCTCCTGTGAAGTTATAGCTTCTTTCCCCACCTGGGTTCTCTTGAAGGTGGACCGCTGAATGACAAGGATAATGTATTGGTATTCATCACACATTTTAGAGTCGCAAACAAGTCCACAATACGGCTGTTTGAACGAGGAATCGCTTTGAAATGTATGAACTGAACTCCACCACCTCTCCCTCTACAGTAATAAATCCATCCATCTCTATGACAGCAATTAAGGCGGTCAGCTTTGGAATTGGACGCAGGAGCTTCTGTGCCTCACGTTGCAGCTCCTCAGACACGTACACCAGTGCAGGCTTAAAGAACTGCAACACTGATCATATGAGGGATTCATGGGACTAACATCTAAGGCTAAAGCCCCTAATCACTTACCCCCAACCCTAACCTGGGCGGTTGTCTCTTTTCTGACATCAACAAATCAACCGCCCTGCAGACTGATGCACAAAGAACAACCTGCTCAACATCAGTAAAACCAAGGAGCGGACAGTTTCATTTTAGAAAAAAGGAGGCGAAGACACACACCCTTAGTGGGTTGAACAAGTGAAGTGTTTTAGGTTCCTGGGTATCAGCGTCACAGAGAACCTGACACATACATAGATGGTGACATGAGTTTGAGACTCAGACTGTAGTCACACTTAAGTTGCACACCAGTGACTTCAGACAAAATTCTTCAGACTCAACTCAAACTCAAGTTGCATGACTAGCAAACAATCTTTATTTTTACGAAACCCTGTGTGACCTATAACTTCCTAAGCAATACGTAATCTACCGGTGTCTGCTACACGTGGGAGAGGACAACAAACATCTCAACCACACTGGCAGATCCTGTGTCATTCATTGGAACTTAAACTTAAAGTAGTCTAGCCTTTACTTCTGTAATGAGCAAACTTTGTAACACTTGTTATAATGCTCGCCTAGCTGCTAGCGTGGCTCACCTTCATACTCTGCTTCTGACTGGCTAGCAGTCCTTACCTAGGTACTGCGCATGTGCGACTCCCAACAAGACGGAATAAAAGTGAGCTTGGTAGCTAAAACAGAGAGCTCAACACACAGGGTGAAAGGAGGAGCTGCAGTAGTGTGCAGTACAAGAAAAATATGGTGTTTTTTAAAAGATTAAACCATGTAAACCTATTCTGATATATCCTCTAAATACACTTATGAACCTGAAAATCAGCATAATATAAGCACTTTAGGAAAGCATAATCCCCCTGCCACGTTCTTTTCAACTTTTACAGAAGAGCAATAGAAAGCGTCCTGACCGGAAATATTACAAATTGGCATGGGATGTGTTAGGACCCAGGACCAGAGGGCTCTGCAGTGATTGATTAAAACTGCCCGGAAGATTATTGGAACCCACCTACTGAGCATTAGTGATAGCGGTGAGGTGAGAAGCCTGTGCAAAGTCCAAAGGATACCAAAAGACGGTCTGTTCACTCTGCTGCTGTCTGGCAAGCGATACAGTATTGCCTGTTGTACCATAAGACTACAGACCAGCTTCTTTCCTCAGGCTGTGTGACCCCTCAAATCATCCCCAGTGCTCTACCATAAAAGTTTTTTTTGTGTAGAATAAAGGGACCACAACTTGCATTTTGTTGTGCAACCCTGTGTTGTAGAATGACATTAAAATTACTTTGAATCTTGAATAAGTGAACAAGCAAATGTAAATATTTAAATATGTACAAGCCGAGACCATGAGAGTCCTTTGGGTTGATCATGCGTGCGTGTTTGTGAATGTATTTGCTTTGTCAGAGAGATATGAGGAGACAGGAACAGAGAATGGGTTGACATTTTGCCAGCAAAAGCATGCATTCATAGCTATGCTGGTATGCATAAGATAACATGTAAATCTCATGCCTCAGCACTGACACACAATATAGAATTTAACAATGGAATGTATATTCATGTGCCCACTGACTGCTACTAAAAATACATTTGCAAACCGCTATTAGGAAGATATCTCTCGCTGTCACATGGAGAATTTTGAGTATGCATGACTGTATTTAATATTCTGAAGGTGACTTGCATGCTTGAGAACATGTGCAAAGTGTTAACCAGCTCTTGGAGCTTCCAGTGCAGGCTGACGCCACCCCAAAAGAGCGTCATTAATTAACATGCCATTATCAGAGCTGAATGCTGGCTCGGGAAGATTAATGCTGCAAGTAACTGCTTGTGGATTAAAGGTCACATCCTGTGTGTTAATCACCCAGCACCCCTAACCCCTGGAAGGAAACACAGTAGAATGGGCACGTTGTTGTCACCTGACTGGGCACCAATCATTACCGGTATCAAAATTTGGACCACTCCTCTCAGCAGACACAGACAGTGAATGGGTGGCATAGATAGGACGTTTTGGCAACACTTTTTGCAATTAGGTACACAACATTTTGAGTATAGTTACCAGGGAACAAATAAGGAACGAATAAGGAACTGACTACCAGTGATTATCAACGAGTATGTCCTAATTAAACATCATGGAGTGGCTAATGATAAGTTAATGGAAAAATGAGTGAGGAACAAATCGGTAATGACTTGATTATTGATGAGACATTCATAAGTACTTCCATAATATTTTGTCAAGGAGGACTGTATAGTAGATACTGATGAGTTACAAGAGAAAAAATTGGGAAATCCTATATTAATGAATCATTCAGTTGATTTGTTCATGAATATCTGTGAATCAATCATGCGGATCACACTTTCTTTGTGAGTTGTTACTGATGAACTGAACCAGCTTCCAACTAGTAACGACCTCTTCATTGTTTTATTGTTTTGTTGTTTTTGTATCCCCTCAAGTAAAGTAATTAATGCTGGATATTTCCTAAGTATTCCCTCATTACTTTATCATTATCTTATGATTACTTAGCCTTGTTATGTCCCTCCTACTTATAAATGATTCAACAATTACTAAGTTATTCCCGTGTTGTTCCTCACTCATTTCTTTATTCAGGAATCATTAACTAATCAGTAGCTATAGCTAGCTCTTAAAATTGAATGAGAAATTACTCATCATCTAATGGTACACTAGCAGTTAATGCCTCATTTGTTCCTTGTTTGTTCCCTGCTAACTATTCAAAGTTCTGCGTACCCGAAGTATTACTAAAGTTTTTAGGAAAACAATGACAAGAAAAGAAGAAACTGCAAGAGGGAGATGGAGATGAGCATCGTAATTAAGGCACTTGAAATTATGTTTTGGTGTTTAGTAGTATAAAATGATTGCAAAGGTCACTGAGTGCAAATCTGCCCAGGGGGAAGCAACTATAGATATCGTTGTCAAGTTACACACTGGCACAGAGGCAGGAGTATGCACAGGGGATATCATTTATCAGTGAGTTATTTCAAACAAAACAGTAAAAGTGTATCTCCAACAAGCTTTTTAGCATGTACACTGTATTGTTCCCCTCCTTCACAGTTTCTGTCTCCTACTGACATAAACGCACAAAGACCCCATACAAGTATGTTAGCATACACATTTCATTCTTAGTGCAAAAAGCCTCGAGGACTTTCCAAGGTGGATGGATTAATTTCTGTGTTCAAGAGAAAACGCTTGCAGGCTGGATTGACGCTTCCATATCATATTTCTGGGGCCCACACACACCTCCCACTCTTCCACATCTGACAAGAATCTCTCAGATCGGATGTGACTCACTAGCTTTGGCAGTCAAAGGCTAAATTCTTCTTCAGTTACTCTGTTACGGTGACCACTCAGCTCTTTCCACAGCCTTTATTTTTCTTCTCTCGTAGTCAACCACTATGGACTCAGCTTCTGATGTGTGTTGTCAAATTGAATAAGATTTTTTTTTTAATTTACACATGGTCAAAATAAGGTTTTAAAGATACTCACATGAACGCCATCTGACAGCTGTGGTGGTGTATTTTAAATGCATTTGTGGCATATGTTTCACAATAGCCATTGTTTTGAGCATTCACAACAGCATGAGAAAAGAAAACACACCTCAAGTGTTCTGCTAGAGGACAGAAGGCCAGGTCAGGTGGCAAAAAGAAACATACACTGTGATTGCTCAGGGAGCGTTGTGGATGCTTACAGAGCAGCCTCTATTCTCAGAGGACCCTGTATTCCTGCATCAACGCTTTCCAGGATGCAGGAGGGGCTTGGTTCACTGCTCGTTTGATGGACTATTTTCCCTTTTTGCCGAGCAGGGCTGTGTACATTTTGACCTTGGTGTCAGCAAAGTCAGACAGAAGCTGCTGAATAGGATATCTCCCTCTTCCTCAAGGACATGAATAGCAACATTCTCCTTTGTGGGTTTTTTCCAGACGGTTTTAGAAAAGGACACTGAAATGAATTTCCTATAACTCATTATTCTAGAATTTTTAAATATGGAGTGATATGTGTAAAAAGTGTGAACTATCACATTGTAATGTATATTATGTGTTTTAATGAATCATACCGACTTTTGGGGTCTTTTGACATTTCATGAAGCGTCACCATGAGGTTAGCATTTTTGTTTTGGATGTATTTACCATGACATTTGGTATAAACACACACATGTACACACACATAAATTGGATTAACTTTGGTGGCCCCAATACTTTGTGTAACGCTAGTGATTGTTAGCGTTAACTATTAACTCGTTGTTATTACATACATGTACTTTTGGGGCGTGGATAGAGTAAAAGCACGGACACAGCTTCAACTGTGTAACTTGGTCCACTCAGAGTTCTTCCAACGTAGCACAACTCAAGACTCACAACAAAACATGCTTCAGCATCTCCTCATATCCCTCCGCCAACCTGTTACTGAATTACAGGCAGGGTAAAACATGTTAGATAGCTCCCTTGTTGACTCAAAGAACAGTACACACTATGAAGCTACAATTGATGGAAATATGTAACTTATTTTAGTAACCCTAAAAAAGGTCATCTGTTAACTAAATATTCACGAAACAAATCTCCTGCTTAACATTCCCATCAGCCTAATCTGTACTTTGTGTTTAGTGTTTATTAGCAAACCTTAGCATGCTGACCATGATGCTAAAAGCTGTAATGGTGAACATGACAAAGATTTTCCGACTTGGAAATTCAGGAGAACCTCATCAAAATCCAACATGGCTGCTCTGTGGATCCAAAGTAGTGAAAGCTGTAGGCATGTACTGTTTATTAGCAGTTCTGTCTCATTTGTGTCTCAGTTACCAGTCCAGATGGTAATAGCCATGGACAGTCATCATGCTCTGAGAAACAAGCTAAAATAATTTTTATTTATTCTCCATCCTGCTCTTGTTGTATTGCCATTTCACCGACAACGCAGAGGAACATCTGTAACATTTGAAGACTGCAGTGTTTCTAGTTCCACCTTTAAGTATCGGATCAGTGTGCTAGGTACCTAACAGAGGGGTAACGAAAAAAACGGGAAGGAATGGAGCGTTTGACACACACTACCTCCACAACGTTTGACAATGGAAACGCAAAAATAACAGTTCTAATGTGTAACGAACTGCACTTCACTGCTTGGTGGAAACAAGACTTTTGTGAAGATATAGCGTCCGACCCGAGCTCAGCGAGCCCACCTGGTGTTCTGTTGATATGTGCTCCCTATCAAGATGTGCTACTTAACGGTTCTGTACATGCATGGGAACATTATTTGATAGGCGGTATTGGTCTATCGACATACACTGTGGATTTCATTTGAACAGAAGTTGGAATTAACAAGTTCCCAATCGGAAATTTCTGAAACTGAAACGCCTGTCGAATTTCCAACTCGGAAATTCAGGAGAACCTCGCCGACCTCAAAATCCAACATGTCTGCTCTGTGCATCAAAAGAAGTGAAAGCTGTAGGCATATACTGTTTATTAGCACTTCTGTCTTATTTGTTCAACTTCTATCTGTGGACATGTTTCTATTCAGTTTGTATTAACAAAACACAGCCTAAAGCATTGTTGAAAATGGTTAATTCCGACTTGTTGTACAGAAGCGCGGTCAACTCGGGTGTGACATCATTCCCACCTCTTGCCTCCGACTTCCGAGGTACGCAGCAACACAACCCCTGAAATCAAAAATTAAATAGTTTAACTTTTAATGGCTTAGTGTGGCCAGAGAATGCCGGCAGGCAATCAGTAACAGTCCTGTGACTCCTGCGACATGTTGACCATTGGCACTTCTGTCTTAATTGTGTCTCAATAAATCAGTCGTACACACAGTACTGTCCATCCTCTACTAATGGACGTGTTGCTCCAGTGTTTGTCCTCAAAACCACAAAACACTGCATGACGCATTGTTATTAACTGGTGTTAACTAACTAAGTAACTAACAAACTAACCAACTAACTAACTTTCAGTGTGAAAATAATAGAATATTTGACATTTTATTTCCATTGTGAATGACAGTGGTAACATTTGAGTGTATGTATTGTATTTGGGGTTCTTTGTCTCTTGTGTGTTTTGTGGCCAAAAAAATGTATAAGTGACTAATCGGTAGGGAATGCAACAACACTACAGAGGTGCCCACAGCTGGGAGTGATAATGTTAAATCTGTGTAGCAGCAACCGCTTAAAAATAATTCAGTCTTTCATTGTCCTGTCAGGGTCTGAGTCTTGGGCTGCTGCAATTCACAGGGGGGCTCCATCTTCGTGCCTGGAAGCAATGACTCCCTCTGCTTTTTTGACAGTGAGATGTAATCACATTGTCTTTTTTTTTAAAGAAAAGGCTGAGTACTAAGTAGGGAACTAAACTCTGAAGGCCCCCGCTAAGGCCCACTATGTTGCCTCACAGCACAGAGAAAATAGATGACGTAGCACAGTTTTGAGGCTAAGCTTTGATCAGAGAATCAGTCAACTTCATTTCACTCTCCATAAAGCTACTTTGAAACACTACTGTTCTTTCTCAGTCCAAACCAGAAATTTTCCAAAGGCAAATCTGGATTCTTGATTCACTACAAGCAGTGAAATTCTCAATTAGGTGATCAAAATCTAACATTTGTGTAGCTGACACCTGAACAGTTGGGGGGGGGAAGGGTCAAGGAGAAGAATTTTATTCAGAGTCTTTCTGTGGCATGTTTGAGTGTCGACCTTCCTCCTTTCAGCTTTTAGCCGTGTTGAAAAGCTCTTCCCTCAGGGTGTCTAACTCTGACACTGCCACTACACTGTGATCTCACCGCAAAAAGCACATGAAAGATCATTCTCGAACACACACACACACGCACACACACACAAGAACAAATATAGTGTGACAGAGATTACTTCAATCACAGTATATGCTATTGCACTCTATTCTTATCTCTGTACTGTTATCAACTCCCTCTGGACCATGAGCTCTGTTGACATTTCACCTCATTTCTGCTGTAAAGTACTTCCAAAGCCCTATTATCTTCATCATATGCCTTGTTTCAATTCCGCTACTCTCTTATTACATTAAAGCAATTGTGTGCACCTTCATATTTTCAGTCTTTGCTCTGGGATCATTTAAAATCACTTCTCTGTTTATAGTACATTGGGATTTCAGGCATGCATACACCTGTAATGTTCGAGTTTATCAACAGCATTTCTTATGAATGAGGTGAGGCTTATCAACCATTTACGAGTCTGTGTGTTGACACACTCTCTGACGATAGCTCCCTGCGTCAACTGACTCAGCAAGTGTACGCTTATGTTTGCACCATCCACCCACAGAATGAGAGTAAAAACAGCTGTGTCCATGTGGAAGATGGCAACTGCATCAAATTCCATGGCTTGTAATTTGCATATTCATGCGATTGTGAGTTGCTGCAATGTGCTGAGTATGTTCTGGGCTGTATGTTGAGCTATACCCCCTGCAAAGCTCCTCTAAAGCAACCCATCCCCCAACAGAGACATTTTCGCTCTCTATGTGTGACTACATTACACCAGCTTCCTCTCCCCCACTGAGTGAGCCTTCTGGGCTGGTCCCTGGGGTTTGTGTCGGCGTGGAAAGCAGGCTTTTTTCTCTGTTCATGGGATGTTATTGATGAGGTGAGGTAATGGATCTCCCTGCTGTGCTCACAGGGACACTGAGGATAAATCAGACAGTGGGTAAGACCCAACCAGCCATTCCACAATCTCTCCAGACTCAACTGCCATTTCATTAGCTTTATTTATGGGGGTTCTGCACTCTTCTGAACCCCTGCCCTTTCTGTCTTCTCACAGAAAACGCAGCTATTCTTCTTCTTCCTCCCTTATATAGTGCTATAGCAACCTATTTACACCCGTCCTTCTTTCCTCCCTCTTTCCTGGAAAACCAAGTATTCTCCCTCCCACACATTTACCCGGGAATTATCCCCTCCCTGTCTAAGTGTAGTTTATGTAAAAGTGAAGATGTGAGCAGCCTGAAAACATGCTGCCCGTTATCATGCGATGGACAAAGGCTGGATAGATAGTTGTGGGCTCTGAAGTGGCAAAAGACTCAGCACTGGCTGGGCTTTTAACATTTGATCCAGCAGTGCAGGTCCATCCAACTCAGAACTTCCTGCAGAGTTGTATTTGGGATGAATCTCATTTCTCTGTCTTACCCCTTCACTGTTGTCAAAACCCACGAAATTGACATAGACACACTTGCAAACGGCATCTTGGAGATTTGTGATCAATATTGTATGGTGATGTAACCAAGTGGTGTCCCATTTCATAGGGGTGTGTTTTCACCCTTAGCCTTTACCACTCAGTTTCAAGGGCCAAGGGCTAGAGGTAAGGGGAAGGGGAAGGGGTAAGATAGATAAAAAGGATTTAGCCTTGAGTTGGCTGTGCAGCAGCAATTCACCTCTGGGCTTATGGCTCAGCCACTTAGCAAGAAAAATGCAGCCAAAACCGGCTTTGTCCTTGAGGGAAGAGAAGGAAATTCCTCAAGTGTCCTTGCTGGAAAGAACTAAATGAACTCTTATCTTCACCACTGGTTCAAATGTCAATTTGTCTCCCAGAGATGGTATCCATTATTGGTGCAAAAGGGGAACTAGCTATCACGTCACTACCATATCCATGCCAACAGAAAGCCACTTTGATTCCCTTCAGCTCTTTCATCAAAACTGCCAAGGTTGGTCACACAGCTCTGACTAACACACTAGGGAAAGTCTACAACACCATGACCTGATTGTATTTGTAAAAGGCATTAGTGTTATCACTGCCAGTGCTGTTTCTAGATGATGCAGCATACTATCAGAGAGCAAATATCTGGACAAACTCAACATCTCTCAAAAGCCTTACCAATACCAAGATGTGTTCCATGTGTGAATGTGGATGTGCATACATAATATACACTGGATGATGTATCTGTATCTCATTAATGTAATGTATTGAAACCTGGATTGACATGAAAGGCAGTGAATCATCCTCTCCTTGCATGCTTTTTCCATTAGAAAGAGACAGGAATGTTTTTTTGTTAATTTCATGGTGAACATTGATGTCATGAGAGTCATGCTAGAACATGTCCATACAAGGTCCACTCCAGTTTACTCCACATGAATCCATGCAGTCTAACAGATGGTTGACTGAGCTAAGCTCCAGCGATGCTCTGCCACTGCCAGTTTCATTATGGGGGTTCATTTGGAGATGAGACAAGTGTGAATATGTCTGTCAGGCCCATGGCGGCCTATGATACCAAAGAGAATTATGGGCACAATTTGCTACATGAAGACAGAGAGCACATGACAACATGAGATGCCTAATGTATGTCATATTGAATCACATAGAGAAATGGGTGATAAACTATCTCAATATTTAAAAAAGAGGTTTTGCAAAACTGATTCAGTAGCACATAATGTATCAGTTGTTGCTGTTCAGACATATAAATACTGATAAAATATATAAGGAAAAAGGATGTAAGAAAGACACATATGATCTTGATAAAGGAGAAAAAAGAAAAAATGAGAAAAAAGCGTGTGCTGGCGGCTGGCCAGGTGTGGACAGACTCAGGAAGTTAAGCCGGAATTCCAACAATGCAGGCAGTTGTTAGTCTCTTCAGTGAGATGCTGCCATTTCTGCTCTCATTGCCGTCTTTGTTGTGGTGAGGAGTAGGCAGTTAGATATAATCTTGTTGCAGTGAATACATTTTGAGCCCTGCCTTTGCATTGTAAACCTAGATTGATTTGTAAATGATATGAGGGAAAAAAGAGTCACGTTTAAGCAGATAAAAAAAAGCAGGCCCATCTCTCATTTTTCTGTCTCTCCCTCTGCCTCTAATATCTACAGAGAAAAATCATTTTCCCAGGCTGTTTGACTGGAGCCCAGTCGTGACAATAATGGATGCCAGCGATGGCAGGATGAATTATGTCTCAGCTAAAAATGTACATCATAGCCAAAGGAAGAACTTGACATGTAATTACACCAACATTAAAAATAGCAACACGTGCCAAATAATATCCATCACCTTCATCTAAAGATCACAGTATTCATGGAACACATGATTTCAGTTAGATATATTTAATGTGTATGATTGTATGTTTCTGATTTAATTGTGCTTGAATCTAATTAGTCTTACTGAACATGCCTTAAGTACTACAACCCTTGATGACAATAGAAAACTAGGAGATGGCACAAGCAGAAGAGTATTTGCAATCAAAGACAATCATTCACAAGGGGGAGCTCCATTAATCTGGTAGACTACGGATGGCAGCTCGTCAGAGTGCTGTTTTGTTGAGGATTTTCCCTCCAGCCTCCTCTCTGTTTCTGAAGTATTTTTTGTTGCTTGTCTTTTATTTCAGAGCCGTAATGACTGTCTGCAGTGCATCTATCAACTGACAGTCTTTGAAATCTCCGAAGTCTGCTTAGCTGATGCAGTCACTCTCAGTGGTGCCTTTCATGTGGGCTCTGGATCCATTGAAACAATCCACTCCAGTTCTTTTTAAACAACTTGTAGAAGAGACACCTCAGGTTTTCTGCTATAAATTGGCTCCATATTTATTTTTGCAATCATTAAAAGTGTCCCTTGTTCAGATCTTAAGAATGTTTGCCTGGCCATTTGGGCTTTGTCTGATGCTCCATTCAACTCTACAGGGGATCTGGCTGCAGATGAAACACAGCTGTTTATATAAATAATAAACATTTGTGCTTTATCAGTGAGCTGACAAATTGGGCATTGCGGAGATGGGGGATAGATTATTCCGACATATGCCTGGGTCTAGAAAGCCCAGCTAAAATAAACAGCTCTCTGTGATGGCTGGATGAAGAGATGGTGGTTAGACTGATGGTTAGAGGGGGTCTTCCAAACCACAGAGCAGAAAGAAAAACACGAGGAAGAAAAACAATTCCATCTGACATCATAGGGAAGGCTACCACTGAAATTTAGGTCAAGATATATCCTGCCTGAAGTGTGCCAGATAGTTATATGGCAAAGACGAGTTGCCAACGCCCTGTCCGGAGGGAATGACAGAATACAAAATCCAAAGTATACAGCATAAAATGAAAAGAAACTAATTACCTTAGCCTGTCAAAATCAGCAGCAGGTGTCTTTCTCAAATGAGCCCCACTGACTGACTTAAATACTTTTAAACAAAAATCTTTTCTGTTACGAAAATAGTGGCAGTTTTAAACGGCATATTGTGGGTAGATGTAGCTAGTAGTTGAGCAAGGGAAAAACACTCAGGATGAGTCGAAGATCAGAATCAGAAATACTTTATTGATCCCCGAAGGGATGTGGTTGAAAAAGATGGGATTTTTATTTATTTTCCCAATTAAGGTCCATAAGAAAAATAAATCTTCACAAAACCAAGATTAAAGAGAAGAAAATTATGATTTAAAACAGTGATGATTAACAGAACATATAGACATGTTATACAAACATAAATAGGCAACCTTAAGACTTGTCTTTGAGAGATAAAATAGGTTGCGCATCGCTACCGTGACGGACGCAACGTGCCCCGTCACACGCCAGTAGAGCTGTAAAGCAGACAGAGAGGTTTTAGACCATTTATAAGGCACTGGCCTCAGCAGAGTCATCACACAGCATGGGATGTTGTGATCTCCCAAATACTATCCTTCAATGTTAAGTCACTGTATTCACAGCTTGTACTTCTCCACGGGCATCAAGCAGCACAGATGTAGACTTCCTGGAGTGTCAACGCTTGAACTGACCCCTTTTGGAACCTCTGAGAAGAAGAGAGAATACAGAGAGGTTTGTCCTCATAGATGGTGTGAGAGGAATACAAGTTTTTTTTTGCGATAAAATTTGTATTTAAACGAACAAGCAAAAGTGCAAAACATTGGTCTAAATGACAGTTTACAGGAAAGTACACTACACGCTTTGCAAAGATTTTTTAATCAGAGTCAAATAGTCAATAGCTAAAGCGCTCTGTAGGATCTTTATCCTTTTTCAAGAGTAAGGAAATCAAGCCTGTGTTAACATCCCTTGAAAATTCACCCTTCTCAATAGATAAGTTAATACTGTCAAGAAGGAATGGGCCCAGCTGTTCCCAAAAAAGTTACATAAAATTCAGGGGGAGTCGATTAAGGCCCAGGGATTTTCTCTTTTGCATATTCTGTACTGCCACGCTTAATTCTTTTATAGTGATCAATTTGTCTAAATTAGTAGATTCCTCTACTGATAATCAAAGCAAGTCAAGCGGATTCAACCAGCTGTCACAGTGGGTTTTATCCCAAATAACCAGATTCATTCAAGTCAAAATAAAAAGTCTGAAAGGATTATTTATTTCAAAAGGGTCAGTTCGAATATTACCATCTGACAATTTAATAGCGGGAATATCTGCAAAAGGGTCACTGGACCTAATTCTCATGGAGAGTAAATGACTAGGTCTAGCACCCTGGAAGTAGTAGCGGTGTCTCATTCTATGAATTAGAAATTCAGATTTCTGTTTCGGAATGTTGTTTATTTTTTTCTTGACTAGTGACCGTTCTAAAACTATTTGCTTAGTAAAATTAGTTTGCAACAATGAGTCTAATGTGGTAGTTTTTTGTGTCTAATTTTTGTAGTAACAAAAAATAGTGTGGTATTGCTCTTAATTAAACCTTTAATCGCGTCCAATATCCTAGGATCTTCTACAGAGCGTCAGAACTGATAGAGCCAAGGCTCCCAGATAGAGATGCTAGTTGGTCATGAATAGCAGTTAACTTCTTGTTATTTAGGATTCCCACCTTTTGAATCGTGGTTGAAACGTGGTTCAAAGTAGCTTTTCTGTTTCTCCAGTACCTCTGCAATGACATCAGTATCACTGAGTTGTGTTCTGCTCTTGTTTGCCATTCTGCTTTAAGTAACTCTGACGAGCACACAGTAGTAGAATATCGGAGTTGGAACCATATAAAACAAGTATTTGGAAAGGTTGGGCCAGGAGCTACACTTCAAGCCGCCATCTCTGTCCAGCCGATCACGTGACTCCACAATTCAAGTTGCAGATAATATGACACTGTGTGATTCATATATGTAGATCTATTGTTATCATGTTATTGTATGTAGGCTAATTGTTTTGTGGACTACCATTGCATTGCTAGACATACAGTATAGGCATGCTTATGTACTGTAAATAACCTACATACATTGGTGATGAAAGCAACATATAAACCCTAGCCTATGCCTTATGGGCTATTTGTAAAGAAATACAAAGTGTATAGCAATTGGGTAGTGTAACCTTTTTACATGATCAGATAATATACATAAGAAACCATAACCACATTGTCATGTTTAAGATGATTCATAGGTTACATGTCGTTTGCAAAAATGCATGTCAGACATGCTGTGATGTGCAGAAAGTAATGTAGAAAATAAGATAAAGAGGCACGTTGGTGCAGTTTAAGTTATGTTGTTTTGGTGTTTTATTATGATAACCCACTTTAACACTAGAGCGCTAGCTTTAGCTCTGAATTAGTTGTGGACATGGGAAAAGTGCAATCCTTGAGAGGAGGGGCGAGAGAGCACGCGGACCTATTGAGAGAGAGAGAGGCGGTTCAGCACCACTGTGGTCTCAGCAGCAGCGGCTTAGAGACTAGTGTTGTTAGACCACTGTTGTGCAGGAACAGACAAGGCATAGCTGAAAACCGCCAGCGGAACAAATGAAAACGAAAACTACGCTTTCATGTGGATTAATACAGGGGCGACACACTTAATCGAAGTGAGACGCTCTTTAAGCGAATTTGGACCGACTGACGAGGATTGGGACGTTCCCTACTGTATGATAGCACCGCCGAATGGTTTCTCTTGCCCTGCCGCTAAGGTTAGTTAGCTTCCATTGCTGGCTGTCCGTTTGGTTAAGGGGGATGCGGGGGGGTCTGTATGTTCTGTTGTTGGAAGACGGGATCCGGCTATTCTTTGGAGGAGAATCATGCATAGCAGTTTGACCTTTTCGAGGCTAACGTTATACGTTAGCTACGTTGTAGCTAAACGTTACACGGTTGAACCTTTGGTAAATGTAGTTAATTTTACAGTTGAACCAACCGGATGCGCACCCCACTACAATACTCATAGTTGGCTGGCTACCATCAGCCAGTTAATTATTTTATAAATCACGAACACGTGCTACATGGCTAGGCTAAGCTAGCTAATAGCTAGTGGTGTTAGCTTCCTAAGCTAGCTGTCAGAACTGCGGAGTAGCTAACGACAATTTTATGAACATAATTAATCCTACATTGGTGTTGTGTAACGTTAAACACAATATTCTCCACGCAACACTGTCAATATGCCCAGTATGCTCTCTAAAAAATGTCAATTTACGTATGACCAAGTAACGTAAAGCTATGTTATATTGTGGTATCTGGCTAAATGAATTAGCCTGCTAACTTGGCTATGCACAGAAGCGTCCGGTTTGCGTTTGTAAACATACGATTTAAACGAAGTTGTCTTAGTGCGCTCAAGTGATAGCTAATCTAACGTTAGCCGGTAACGCATTGCTTTGTTTTCAGGGGGGTGATAACTAAGCCATGACGTCAAGTACACACGAGTTAAAAGAAAGGTAACGTGAGTTAGCGTAAGTGGCTAGTTGTCTCAGATTTGATAATTTGCCTTTGTGAAAGTAACGTTAACGTTATGTTTGCTTTTGAGTTGGAATCATATTTATTTCTAACATTTTAACGGAATGTCGCACCAAGTGAGGCGATTGTTAACCTAAACAAAGTAACCGTGTGTTGATGTGGAAATAAGCGGATGTCGGTTTTTTTGTCAGCTGCCCAATTTCCACAACCACATCCATAATACGCAGTAACATAATTCTACTTTTTAGCTGTCACTAACCCGAGAACATTCCTCTGTTGCATTATCGCTGCCTCTGTAAATGAAGGTGACTAAATTTAAATTGTCATTGGCAAATGTGTATTTATCTACCTATTGCATTGCGACAATACATTAAACAGTACTTTTTTAAATCTGTGTTTATGTTGTGTTGAATGTGCGTTTAAGAGACAGCACTGTCCTTAACAGTTTGAATAGTCACCACTCTTGGTAATTTTTCATCGTTATCAATGTACGCTGACTGTGATCATGTCCTGTTAAATTAATATCCATGACAGTGAGCAACAAGTTACAGGTGTGTCTCAATGTATGAATAATATTGAATGCTTAAGTGGTGTGTAGTTTGATCCGTTGCTGTTGGGTGTTATAACATTTTTTAGGATTCTTTGTCAATGAATGTATGGCTTGGACACTTGTAACACCGACTCTGAGGTTAAGCTAATTTACTCCTAAAACAAAGTCCGGGCATAACCAAAACATCTCCAAAGTACATGAGTATGCCAACAAAGCATGCCATACTCGTGCACATTCTTTGAACTATACTGTCAAATGTGGGATATGAGGAACATTTGCGATAACGTTTATATTTGCAATAACGATATTACTTGCGATAAATTAGTGGCTATTAAATTGTAATAACATCTGCCTTTCTGTTTCTTTAAGTATTCTGCAACAACAAATTGCTTGTTAAATTTAAAACAAATTAAAGGAAATTATATCAACCATCTTTTATTAAACATATTGAAACTTTTTGAATTTAATACAAAAGTTACACTTAAAAAGAACAACAGTTAAATTTTTCCAAAGTATTATAAACTTTATTTCAGACCCAGGGGGATCCATATCACAATAGAAGCACACAGAGTAAAACACACACAAAAAAATTACAAAAGACTTCCACAGTGTCTAATATACAGATATGTTCATCAATGGTTCCACAGTTTGGAAGAAAATCTGACAGAACTGCGTACAGCAATTAAGTAATTTTTTTGACTCCGATACCCTACACATAAATCTATACATCAAGTTACGTAAAACAGCAGAGCAGGTAGGTACCCCAACACTGACAAACATATGGCTTGCACTGGAGCTTCTTGGAGCTCTCAGCAGCAGCCT
The DNA here is from genome assembly GCF_008692095.1 of Etheostoma spectabile. Taxonomy (NCBI): domain Eukaryota; kingdom Metazoa; phylum Chordata; class Actinopteri; order Perciformes; family Percidae; genus Etheostoma; species Etheostoma spectabile. The sequence continues at coordinate 23,404,554 of NC_045737.1, read as the reverse complement.
CATGCTGTCATTATAAGCCACTAAGATTTTAAAGTGCAGTTTCTACTGATTTTCTTTCAACTAACAACAAATCTGTGTCTTTTGTAATGTGTCGTAGCCTTTTGCGATGTATTTATTGTGCCAGAGTATATTGCTGTGACGAAAAAAAAATTATATTGTGCAGCCATCATTTTTCCCTCTGTTATATTTACACACAGAGACAGGCTCAAAAACACATGCACAAATAGGACCTATGAACATATATTATGTATGGCGAGATGTCAGAGCGAGGGGGTTGCCTTAGGATGGCCCGGAACAACAACTGCTTAGTAAGTTGTTCAAAACCTTTCTTTTTAGTAAACTCTGTGTACACAATGTTCTAAATGCTGGAGTTCATGTGTAGAGCCCCTGGTGATACTTTGAGCAAAGTTTCCTGTTGTGTTGAGCCTTCTTAGTGTTTTAAAAATGTTGTTTTTTATGCTATCATAGAAGTGCCCCTAGCACTCCCATTCAAAAGGCCATTTGACTGAAAAACAAAGATACTGTAAATCTTCTTATGCTTTTAAACTAAAGTTTGACTCCGGTACATTCACAATCACACTAGGTTGCATTTTGGCAAGAGTTACGCTTTAATATGACCTATAAACAGTAGCCACAATTAGGGCTGGTCAATATATTGATATATAGGGCTAGGTAACGTTTTATATTTTGGATATTGTATACTGGATATGACGCATGTTGGTTTCGTTTTAAAGTACTTATTACAATAAAGTGATGTAATTTTCTGAACTTACCCGAGGGTTCTAGCTGTTCTATAATTTGCCTTTACCCACTTCAACCACATCATGACTAAGGATTCTTTTTTTTCTTTTTTCTCTAGTATTTTGTGAAAGCTCCAATTGTCAACCCTACAATATCGCCTGCAATATCAACATCAAGGTTTTTGGTCAATTCTATTTTATTTTCTCCATATTGACCAGTTCTGGCCACAATCATTATATAGCATTTGCTGTTTCAAATGACACACAAACTAGTTGCCCCTTAAGTTAAATGTTTTAGTTCACAGGAGTGTATAAAATGTCATGATGTTAGCCTAGGTGGTCGTTGAGTCAGGCGTTGCGTCCCACTTCTGCACTAAGATAACTAGGGATGTAACGGTATGAATATTTAACCTCACTGTTATAGTGACCAAAATTATCACGGTGTTCAGTATTATTGCAGTATTTTTTTTAAAGTGTGTTCAATAAATTCAGAAAGCACTGATAGGCCTACCCAAGCTGAAATAGTTTCAACAAGTTTAACAGTGTTTATTATATTACAAACATATAGGCAATAGGCTTGTAAAAACTGTTGAAAACTGGCTGCTGAAACACTGGCTGGCTATAGCTGGTGTCCAGTAAGAACTTGAACCAAAGATGACTTTGAGATTCAGGTAGATGTATTTACAACTCAAACATGAAGTTAACTATGACGTTGTATTTGACGTTACATGTGAAGTTGGATGTGGTTCTGAAATATAAGCAAATAATATTTTGACTTACTATGAACGTTATTTACCAACATTAAATAGAATAGCCACCAGCATATAACAAGAAACAATACTAAGAATTATATTAATTTCTCATTGATAATTAACATAAATGTAACATATTGCTCA
>NC_045737.1:23401685-23402908 GCF_008692095.1 Etheostoma spectabile | reverse complement strand
CTGAGAATAAGCCACATCTATTACAGCACACATATCCATAACGGAGCAAATGGTTGTAATACAGCTTTAATAGCTAATAGCTAGGGAACGTTAGTGACGATGCCAGTGTTGGCAGCATTGGTGCTGCGCCTCTTCCGCAACTGATGGTGTCAGTATACGCTAAAGTGTTCCAGTCATTCACGCCCTTCTACTTCCGGTTCATATCTTGCAAAAAAATATATACAAGAGTCAGCAGTACCCAACCTAAAAAATGGCATGTTCACTGCAAACTCACAGTCCTCTCTTTCCGATTTATAGCCCCCCTCTTTTGGCTTCAAATAACTCATCGTTGTCGGCTACAGCCGCTGAACAGGCTACACATGGTAAACAGCTGTGTCTTGCCTGCTCCTCCGGTAAAGTTAGATCATTTCTATGTTAACTTTTAGCCCATAGTAGTAGAAAAAAATAAATGTAAAAGTGCCCCCCCAACGATGATATCATCGTCCATTGCAAAGTTTTACTGTATACATCGTCAGCTGCCAATTTAGGGGACATCGCCCAACCCTATTAAACACAGATTTCCAATTTGTGGTAATACACCGTGATAAGGATATTTTAAATGAACGGTAATTGTTCCGTCAACGTTTTTACCATGGTTTACCGTTACACCAATAATCGTTACATCCCAAAAGATAACCCTGCGAGACACCTTGCAACAAAAACATTTCCTGTTGCTACTACAGTCTCTCTCGCCAACTATCATAAGGGTGCTTATTGTGAAACAGTTAAAACATTCTGGAAGCCTTAGTCAATAACGTTAGTAACTGCCACTCCCTTGGTGTGTCAAATGCATAAATATGGGCATTTAGTTTGTTTGTTATGTTAGCTGAATGATAAATATTACAAGGGGGAATTGCCAGAAGAAGAAATGACCACAAGCACTTATTGTGCCCGCATCTAGACGTGCAGGCCTAAAATCGCCATAAAATCTCGATTCACCCTGTTAACGGTTTAATTTTTAAATAACTTTGATTTTTAATTTTTTGATTACTTCAATTCTCATTTAATTTTACGAGCTGAATGCATCCCAAAACGCTCCTACTTTCTTCGGTGAGTTTTAAACATAGACTGTATAAAACAGGTTTTGAAGCGCTCCCAATCTTTTCTTCATTGAAACCTCTGTTTACAGGATTGTGGTGATGCGCAGTGTGCGATAGGTGCCAAATCAAATCTCTGTTTGGTAC
>NC_045737.1:23401177-23401675 GCF_008692095.1 Etheostoma spectabile | reverse complement strand
TTTTGTTTTGTCATGGTTCATGTGTGCAATACACATTCTTCTACTTAGTGATAAAAAAATCGTGGCAGAGAATTGTTAGATAAATTCTAAGCTAAAAAAATTGTTATTCATATTTTTCCCCAAATCGTGCAGGCCTACCTACATCACACTTTCAAATCGCCATAACTTATGGTCAGCTACTGTACAAATATCTTAACTTTGTGGAAATTTGGCATATGAGGGGTCATTACCTGAAAAATTATATTAAGTATTTGTATTTCTGGTAACATACAGTACATCAACAGACTAGCTTTTTTTTGTGAACTTAAAGCTGCAATAATATTTCCGCTACCTTTTTTGCTGCCTAATCCAACAGGAAATTGACATCAATAGAGTTGTGAGAGTGAACCAAAATGGGCAAAGCTGTGGGCCGGACAGCTAAACAATTAACTAAAACTTGTTAAAAGGTTCGTAAAGAGGAGATGAGACGTACAGGATGACTTAAATTGAGGACAGCTA
>NC_045737.1:23376476-23401167 GCF_008692095.1 Etheostoma spectabile | reverse complement strand
TATTGTAAGTGCAATGATAAGTTAAAGTCCAATAAGTCCAATAATCATATGAATTTGTGTCCCAGGCCAGGTTAGGAAATTAACTAACAATTTAAAGGTCAACAAACCACTGACACATGTTCAAATTTTATTAATTCAGTAAAATATATTTTTTGTCTTAAATCCACCAGCCATTTTTATATTATACCAACATTTGCAGCATCCTGAGCCTTTTTGGTTACAAGGAAAACTTTTATAGTAATTTTGTTCTCCCCTAATTCATTCCTTTTTTATTTTTAAAGAACTATACAAAAAACATTTTTGCAACTTTCACTCTCTTGCAGCTTCATTGCAACAAAAATACAAAAAAGATGCAACTTTTATTGCAATTTTCCCAAAAGCTCCAGCAAAATCAGGCATTTTGGGCCGCGACAATCTCAAAAAAAGGCTGCAAAAACCTGGAGGGACTGAATAATGATATGGACGATTTTTTTGGCTTTAACAATAATTTAGTGAATGTAAAATGTTTCTATAAGCCTTTTTTTTATTTAAGATATTACCCTGACATTTTTGTTAATACTTTAGATACCTTATTGCTTGACAGGATGGATATTTTGTGGTATGTCCACAGTTTAGATGATAGTTATGGTAAGTATAACATAAAATGTTCAGGTGTTATGCTAAGTCACAGTGCCTGCAGACAGTCTGTCTTACAAGGCAGCCTAGAAAGCACAAAGTCTGCCAATAATTCATAATGGTGTGACATTGCTGATTTGTGTTTGGTGCACTCATAGTACGGTGTCAGCTTAGCAGTTTGCATTGTAAAGAGTTTAACGAGAGCAGGCTAAGAATTATACCGCAAGCTTTTGGTGCTACAGCTATTTTGACTGGTGACGCCACTTTCCATTTTGTATAGGCTTCTGCGGAAGTCCCTAAATATTAGTGCACATTCCTTCTTGTGAAGACATTAAGAATGAAATTGCACAAAATGACAGCTAGTGAAGTAATATCAAAGAACCATAGCAAAGAACACAGTCCGATCGTACCAGAGAAATGGTACAGCCCAATAGGGAGTAAGGATTTGAAAATCGTATTTCATTAGATTATTTAATAGATAATTGTTGGTATGTGATGGTAATACTGCATTTGAATACAAACAATTTTGGATAGGCTAACATATTTTGTTAAGTACCACCCCAAACTATTTTCATCCCTTTTGGGAGGGTCCAAGTATCCTCTATGGTGGTCAGACCCCCCCCAATACCCCTCGTAATTTGAACAGTGAACGAGAGTGAGGAGATATCTCTCCTTTATCCAAGAGGGTAATGGGGCCAAAGATAATCACGGGCTCAGTGTGGTACCTCAGGGAGACTGTTTCAGTGCTAGTTGAGTTTTAGCTCGTATTATGAAACACAACACAGTTGCGAAACTGAAAGGGGGAGAGTTCTTGCTTATTTAATTTTCTGTGAAAGTAGAGGTTTTGGTGATAGAAATGTTATCACACCCACTCAATCTCCGGACAACTGGGACATAAATGGCCTTTTTAATAGGAATCTCAACGTTTATAGTTGTGTAAAGAGCAGGGCTCCCAGGCCCACGCGAGAATGCCATGGGCAGACGGTTGCAGCGGTGCTGTTTTTCATGCCCAACCAAACAATAATTTTCATATTCCATAGCCAATCTTCATCTCTTTACGCCTATTCAACATGCTGAATGCATACAGCCTAACTCAACCTGTCAGCTTGGTTTTTCTGGGTCGCAAGACATTATTTTTTATCTGACATAACCTTTGTTGAAATCTCAACCTGCATTTTGAATGTTCATTTGCAGAAATTAAGTCAACAATCTACTTAACCTCATGCATCTGAATGTTCAACGGTGAGCTTGTTTAATTTAGGCAAAAAAAGTCATGGATCTATTCAGATGTTACTGTTCCATGAATTAGATTTTCACACTGCATATTCAACTGAAGTTTATATATACTAAAAACACATCACATGAAATGACGATTAAACGGAAATGATTCAACTTTGGTATTCTGCGGTGGACTTTATGAACCCTTAAGTTAACACGCAGAAACCAAGGAGGGAAATATGAGGCTGTCACCATAAAAATCTGCCTCCCAGGCGCATTCCCTCCTTCCACCCATTTTCCCTCTCACTGAATGAGAAACAGCAGCTGTCTAGCACTTCTTGCACACTAGTTGACTGCACCTGGTAGGTTTCGTGTGTGGAGAATGTTATGCTTGACTCTGTGTGGTATAATATTATGATCAGGCACAGCTGGTCTGTTGCAGTTCCTCAAATTACTCACAATCAAAGTGCCATTGAACTGGACACGGTGCCACCTCAGTTCCAGTGGCCGCACTATTTCTACCATTGTACGGCTTTCTGGGATTGCCAAATGGGAAACACATGATTGTGATATGTTTGAGGAGAATGTCTTTCTCATATGGGCCCTTCCGGAACCTGCAAGTTGCCATTAGCATCATGATTTTATGTCCCCTCCTTTAGGATTTAGTCATCAAACTTTAATGGAAGCATAACTTAGGTAAAAGAAGTGGAGGGTTTAGTGCTGCAAATAATGATTATTTTGATTGTTGATTAATCTGTGAATTATATTCTCAATGTGTTTTTTGGGTAAAAAAAATAGTAAATGATGAGTAGTGCTTTCCAAAGCCCAAGAGGACGTCCTCAAATGTCTTTTTGTCCACAACTCAACTATTCAGTTTTTTGTCATAAAGCAGTGAAAATATTTACATATCAGAAGCTGGAATCAGAGGTTTCCCTTTTTGTCAATATAAAATTACTTAGGCCAATTAATTGATTATCAAAATAGTTGATAGAATAGTTGGTGATTAATAGGTGACAACTAATCGATTCATCTTTGCAGCTCTAGACATGTTATTGAAACAGTAGTCTAATCCAGCTGCTGTAAAACATACAGAAATGCATGATGTGTTATTATCTGAGTTCTGTTAACATTAAATTATTTTTCGTATGGCCTTGCATTTGCCTTCTGTGTGAATGACTTGCCAGCCCTGTCGACCTCTACAGTACAATCTGTGATAGATTGTAGTGATACTGTTTCAATTGTCGTGGCAATAACTGGGAACCTGCTACCTGTACACTTCTGTGTGTTTTTTTTTCAACTGGAGCCTTTGCTGCTCAATCAAGTAACCACAATGACAAAAAGTACTATGTAAAGTAGGTTCAAGATTAGTTTCTAATTTGCTGATTATTTTTTGTTCATACTGTATGTCGACAATATACTAGTCTAGATTGTATTCTTTATGCAACATACTGCTTAAATTATAAATTTTAATTTGCACTAGTTAAAAGTAGCACCTTGTTTAAGTTGTTGACTACGCCTTTATCTCTAAACGGCTTTAACAATACTTGTTCCGTGCTTTTATATTGTGCTAATGTTAGGTGTTTCAGGTTCTTTGAATATGTGTTATAACATGTTCATATAGTTATGAAGTCGGGCCTCGTTCATCCTTTACATTTTAATTGATGTGCTTCAATGGAATTGTTCAAAACTACTGGCCATTACTTAACTAACTTTAATACTTGTTATAATTGTCTATCTAATGAATGAATTAAATCATTAATTCATTTAAATAATACCATTGTTTGCCCAAGATTTTTTTCCCAGCAGTGGTGCTGAAGTGTGCCAGCCGCTGACGGAAGGGCTTTGCAGACAGTTGTTGATGTCAAATTGCGTTTATTAAAATGCTTCAAGACTTCATGGCTATTCTCCCTGTCTCCTGTCATTCTACTCAGCCTCATTCCTCACTCTTTTCCTCTCCCTTTCCTCCACTCATCTATTTCCATGCTTTCGTGTCTCATCTGTACCAGGCCTGCACGGTTAATCGTTATAAAATCGCGATCTCGATTCAACCCTGTTCGCGATTTAATTTTTAAATAACTGATTGAAAAAAATAATAATTAAACTCTAAGTTAATTTTACGAGCCGACTGCATCACAAAACGCTCCTACTTTCTTTGGTGAGTTTTAAACATAGACTGTATAAAACAGGTTTTAAAGCGCTCCCAAGCTTCTCTTGATTGAAGCCTCTATGTTTACAGGCTTGTGGTGATGCAGGATGTGTTATAGGTGCCAAATCAAATCTCTGTTTGGTACTGCCAATTTGTTTTGTTTTGTCATGGTTCATGTGTGCAATTTACATTAAACTTTGTGAGGAAAAAAATCGTGGCAAAGAATTGTGATATCAATTCTAAGCTAAAAACTTTGTGATTCATATTTTAACCCCAAATTGTGCAGAACCTAATCTGTACTACCTGCCATCCTGTCTAACAATGGCATGCAGGAAGTAAAGTGGTTGAGTAAACAACCTAGACAAATTAAATCAAATACCAGCCCGTGTAACTTACTACGCATTTTCCACAAGCAAGAGACAAAATTCCTGACGCTCCAGATGGTTTGTTACACAGAACCACATGTCAATGGGGTGGAAATGGGGACACGCTTCACAAAAATAAAATTGTGATCGTGATTAAAATTTGACTAATTGTGCAGCCCTAACTTGTATATGTTTATTTTCCTGGTCTTTTCCACCAGTCTTGGGTTCGGGATCAGCTCTCTGCTCTATTCTGATCTGAACTCATCACCTGATCTTGACTCACTTCCACACAATCGCGTTCTCCCGGTCCCTGCCTGCCACTACCTTCTCTTTCCAAAGTAGCGGCTTGGCTCAGCAATCAGTCTGCTTCTCTCTTGTTCAGCTGGATTGATCAGCAGTCTTTGAAACTAGCTTACTAGCTAGCTGCCTAGCATATGTGCTTCAGACTAAAGCTAGTGACAATGTTTGCAATGAATCAAACTTGCACGCTAAGATATTACGGATATAAGCGGTGGCGAACCATAATGGGGTTTTCTTCTGTTAACTTAATTAAAAATGTCACTTGGATCCCTTAATGTTTTAAATCATAAGTATATAATATCCCTTTGATAGCATGTTGTTTTGTGTGTTATTAGAAATTAATTAAAAGTACAGTCCATTTATTATTCATAAGGCTTTCTATTTTGATTTCCATGGGTGTGAAATGGAGTTACTATTGAACAGTCACCCATATTTAACCATACTAAAAGAGAGGCAGACACTGGATAAGCAGAGATTAGAAATGGCTTTGTGGTAAGTGATTCACTTGACTCTTACGCAACACTGATGACAGCATGTTACAGGACACTGCTCTTGTTTATGTGTAGGCTACAGCTTTGGGTAGCGTTATGTTTATCTCTGATTAGCCTAACTTTTCTTCTAGGAATGTTTGTTACAGCATAGTTTGTTTTTCACGTTCCAGAAAGCATGTGACCATGGCCAGCCAAGGTTCACACACCTTAGGGTTGTTGATCTTCTAGTGGAAATACGAGTGACATGTACGTAACAGTGAAAGGAATGAAGACCCAAATGGAATGTAATAACAGGTTATGGTGGGGGGGGGGGGATTTACTTGTTTTGACGTGTGTGCTGGATCCATGACAGTGCAGTTTGGAAAAAAATAGTCCCCCTAAGTGCATCAAAACATCAAGCTGCTGGTGTGACATCTAGTAAGGGTTTTGTGATGTTTAGGTATATTCCCAACTAAACTAAAACTTTGTTTTCTGTCCATAATTCAAAACCTTGTAAAACTTGCGTATCAAATCTAGCTGGGATGTTTGGTATGTTGTCTGCGTAAATAACAACAGCATGCATGACCATTAGTGTTTGGCAGGGCACATGCACATCCTCACACTGGACACACACTTGAATCCTCTCATGCATTAATAGAAGCTCTGTGAGGCTGCTGTCATGATGGACAAACATGCATGCTGCCATACAGAAGAACAATTTAAAGCTCTTGAATAATTAAGTAGCAGTGGGGAGGAAGTAGGTCAGCCCAGCAGACAAGTGCACTCCTCAGTTTTATTTCCTGCTCCTCACCATGGAGAGCTGAATGTCAGGTGGGCTTTAAGAACAGAGCAAAAAGAGAATAAAGAGGGATTTGTGGGTGGAGACCTCATACATCAGAGTGACGCTGTCACATTGTGTCCAGCTCTATAGAGAGTAATTTTGGGCCTCAATAATTGACAATAAGTAACTGCAATCATTCAATTTCAACCTAGTGTTTGACTGTTTGTCATTCATGGCATTTCTTTGCATTCTTTTTTTTTTTTTGATGGGGGGGTGATCAATAAAGATTAAGTTTAACTGATTATTAAACAACTAGTACAAGTGATGGTTTTATTTGAGTTGTCAATTAGCTGGGGCTAGTGCTGGCATTATCCAGGCTACATCTTGCAAACAGCTTTTCCGTGATGTACTTTAGGTCTAAGGTTTGACTCGGCGTAGTCAAATGCATGCTAGACCATCAGCATACCGGAAAAGGTTAACAGGTTTTATGTTGTAGGATTCTGAGTAGATATCAGAGATGTCAGTCATGTCTGTCATTTATGATAACACACACACTGACAACTACAGAGCTGCATTTGTTTTTGTGTGACGATTTTAATCGGCAAAATTACTGTTTAAACTTTCCTTCTTTAAATAGGCCATGCACTCCATCTAAACAACTACACAAATACTGCTCTGTAGTAGAGATCTTTTTTGGAGTTGGGAGTCAAGAACAAGTGTTATGTGATGTGCAGTGTGTGAAGGCTTTAGTTCTACACCAGCCAACAGGGAGGGGGAAGGGAGAGCCTTATGTAATTTCACACAGTGTTGCTGAGGCGGCCGGCAGCAGGGGAACAGACAGGAAATCCAATAGCTGCTCTGCTGTCCAGCCTGGATACAGCTGTGGTGATCACATCTGGAGGTACAGGCCAGCCAGTCACTGGTTCATCTCTCTCCTACTCCTCTGTCTCCTCTCTTCCCTGTCAGACACACACATTTAGAGTCTGTGTTCAGATAATGCTAATGTTAGATTGAGACATTTTTTCCTTTTGGGTTGTAATACATGACAAAATACTGATATTTAATAAAATATTAATTCTTCCTTTTACAGTTGTCATTTGGTAATATTTTGCTGTGGAGATAGAGCAAGGGTTAAATTTGCTCTACATTATTATCGATAACACCTGACCTACACCTAATTATTTTCAGGACCACCACCCAGTTACACTACAGTCCAACGCAACTGCAGAGTAGCAGCCCCACACTGAACTAGACTCATGTTTTCCTGTAACACTTATGTTATATGTCTTTGTCATCATCTGTGATGTTAAAATATCTCATTTACATATAAAGAAACTAAAAAAAAGTGTTGTCTTGGTCGGTTACTAAATCCCAGTTTTAAATAGCAATTACAAACAGGTCTCACATGCTCTGTGATGCGCTGTTCTCTGTTTTGCTGCTTTCCGTTTGGCCACCTTTAGTAGTTTAGCCTGTGATTTATATCGACAATGTTTAGTTGGGCAGTCCTCAAGTAGCAGCAATTCTGCAATAGCAAAGAGTTAGCAACTAATGCTACAATACAGGCCAATACTGCATCTTTTTGCCCTGCTTACCGTTGTTAAACTGAAAAGTATTAATACATACTGAGGTAAGCTTAAACATTTAAGGCTAAACAAGTAAGCCAGTGCCTATATTTTATTCATCTCGTTTGGACCACATTTAGTGACTGTTCTACATTAGACTAGTTCTATGTAGTTATGTTGAATGTTGTTGAATGCTATATGTGAATGCTGCTTACAGTTACAATTCAATGGTGTAACCTCTGACGGCGTTAGATATTTCAAATGAATGTTTTGTGTGTACACATACATTGTTTATATTTCAATGCTACTTCCATTTTTAGTTTCATAATCACTTTTTTGATTATAATCAATTTTTGAGGCCTCGCTTGCAGCTGTATGGGTTTCTTTTGTGCTAATCATACGGTCTTTAACATAATGGGAAGTATGGTGTTCAAGTCCGATTGTAAATGAGATGTGTGACAGGCTGTGGTTAAAGGAGATGATTGCACCTCTCTTTATCACACAAATTACAGCTGTGTCAAAGTTCACTTTTCTCAGTGTCCTTAGTTGCTGACTGTGGTGTGACCACTGTTCCTTCCCTGAAAGTTGAGCAGAGGTAAGGTGTCAGGATGTTCTTTCTCTGTTTAGTACTAATAGCTTTGCGCTAGCCACCTGCCTGCCAGGACCTGCACTATATATCAAGCTGGCACACACAAATAATAATTATATCACCTACTGCCTCTTATAGCCTCTCTCTACCTATGTTTCTATCCACTCAATTGGATTATCTGAAGTTCGCTATAAACTTTCATGTGAATAATGCCGGTGAAAGTGTTTCCATCCAACAGCTTGATTTAACTTTTTTTTTAACATACTAAACATACAATTTGCAATATCCACAAGCAAAAACAGCACCTCTGATTCATAGTTTAATAATGTATCAACCATACAACACAGAAACTCACCAAAAGTTGCGTCTAAAAGGAGTTAGCGGTTACGGAGGTCTCTTCCGGGTCCTTCTAGCCTCTACAGGTGATTTTCTATCCGGCCTGGAACTTCCAGCCTTTTTCGGGGTCGTTGAGCATTAAATCCAAACCGTCACATCCAAGATTTATCCACTTTATGTCCATAATTCATCGCGTTTTCGCTCAATTATGCCGCTAGCTTGTGGCTTTGTGTCTGCTCTCTGTTTAGGGAAGTAAAGCCAACAGAATACCGATATATGGGAGACAACGTCATCCAAAGGGTATGGAGGCTGAAAGAGGACAATACTCCCAGTCAAACTGGCTAGTATGCAATCAAAGATGCTATAGTGCACAAGTTAGATATCTACAGTTTTATAGAGCATAATGGTCTCACTGGTTTGAGATTTGGCATATCATTATAAAATACTTTATTTAGGCCTCTTTTGAAGAAATGTAAATACTATGTGCTTTATATGAGTTATAATGTAGACAACAGGGTTGATGTTTTACAAGTTATTATAAAATAAATCCAGACGGACAATTAACTGTAAAAATGGCCTTAGGGCTCAGAGGGTTTAGTTGAGATGTACACTAAATATTGTATTTAACTGCTACTTTATAAACAAAACGCTGGTAAGTTTTTGCAGAACAAATGTTATGGCACTTTTATTCATATGGCAGAACATTAAAAAAAAAAATTGCACTATATACTTTTGAATTCATTATTTCATTTTGCGATTAATCACGATTAATCAGGGAAATTATGTGATTAATTGCGATTAAAAATTGTAATCGCTGCCCAGCTCTACAAAATAGACAATACACCATACATAAACTAACATGTATAAATGACAACACCATAAACCCATCATACACGTCTCTACCCAGTACAAAGCTTCTTAGGAGCCCTCCAGAAAGCTCAGGTACTTTCCCCATTTTCTAAAGTAGACATCCATCGACAGCTTAGCTCTAACCTATGAGTAATAACGTCCCATGTTTTTTTTGCGGTCAAATTGGCATATCTGATTTAAAACATTTTAAGGGGTTTCCATTATTTTTGCACTGAATCGCTCAACGTTCAAGCAAACATTTGCGAACTAAGTTTGCCAGCCGAAATAGATCTTGCCGTCTACCTAAAAATGATTAATATTGCACAAGTTGTGATAGTGCTTATGTGCCAACTGATAGCAACATATCAAGCTATAATAAGACAACAACAAGGCTATCAAAACATCACTACGATTATGCAGATGCACGTTAACACCAGGCAACAACTATCTAAAATAGCCATTATATTTCGCTCTTCAATTAAATTTAAAATGCCTTGTCTCCTTGTTCAATAAGTTTTGTTGCATTGCATAGTTTTTAACGCACTAATAAGTCGGTGTTCATCTTGTCTGCTATGTTTGAGGTTAAACATGTACACACACTAAAATATCTTACATGTTGACCCCTGGACTACATTGATTTTGTGGTGTCTTCCCCTTTGTAATGTCAGTGTGACAGTATCTACCAATAAAGGGGTATTCCGCCTCGTCAGCATTGTCTTAGATGTTACTGCGTGGCAGCGTAAAGGGCGTTGTGCTAGGGTTTGGCAGCTCTATGAGTGTTGTTTTTCCTTCTCTTGCCCAACTATTAATTCAAAGGTGTTCCTTCCCATTTTACTGGCTGATGCACTGCAACTTCCTCTTTTTTTCTTTTTTCTTTTTGCTGTGTTCCGAGTTTTTCTCTTGTCATGTTATTGTTGATGCACAGGGCAAGAGGAACAGTCCATTTAAAGTACATATGTTTAAATTGCAAGGTTTTATTCCACTGAAAGCAGTCAGGAAAAATATAAATGAGAAAGAAAATGCTAAACAGTAACAGGCTTTGCATGGTAGCTTGGGTAATCACAGTGTTATAGAGAACTACATAGATCTGATAAAACCGAAAGGGTGAAGTCAGGTGGAAAAGGCTTAAGTGTTAAAGTTGTGTGTTTCTTGAGAAGCTGTTCTTACCACACATATTGACCTTGCTTCTGCACCATGACCTTTAAAAAAAAAAAACCTCTTGGGACCCCAACACTGAAGTTTCAGTGGATTATTTGTGAGAGATTTGTTTCCCTGTTAAATTAGTGGATGGGGAGGAAGGTGAAGGGGGGAAGTAGGGCAGCTCTATTCCCACCCCTCAGCTGATTTAGATGCACTGGCTCGTAGGTGGTGACTGACTATATGAATGTTGATGAAAAAGAACACCAGTTTCTAGTAATAGAAAGTCTACATTATTTCAACAAGATGTTAAGTGTTGCAGCTGTGGATTGTTTTAGCAGTCCGCTTTATTTCTTAAAAGCATAATTTATTTCAATTACATTCTTGGATGGGGGGGGGGGGGGGGGGGGGGGTACATGTCTCCTGAAAGAAAAGCACTCATTTCAACTAGCAATCCTATTGATTCAAATTGTCCATATTATGCTAATTTTCAAGTTCATAATTGTATTTTGAGGTTGGACCAGAATAGGTTTACATGGTGTTTTGCCATTGAGAATGAGCTAGCATGCTAGCGCTAGCATGCTACGGTTGGCCACCTCGTCTTGGCTAGTGACGTAGAAAGCCGTGGAACAGCTCACCTGGAGACTGAAGGCAGAAGACATCCAGAAACCCGTATCTCACTCAAAATAGCATGGATAGGTTTTTTTCTTTAAGTTTGTATACATGTGGAAGCACCAGAGACAAAATAACACCCCAAACCCCTTTTTTTTTTTTTCTTTCATAATATGGGCACTTTAAGTTAAATGCTAACGTAGTCCTGTGTTGGGTCCGCTCTGTGGACTGAGTGGATAACTGTAGCCTGAATGCTTTCTGCTGAGATGCTAAGGCCTTGACGTTGTGCTTCTTTTGAGAGCTTGTTTTGTTTTATAATAGACACACTGTAAAGTAGAGTTTTTGTTTAGTTTCAACTTGAAACCGTCACAAATTTTGGACACTTTTTGTTGTGTTCTCTGGCCTGTCTCTTTTAACCACAACGCTATTTTCTACATTTTGCAATCCGCACCGCCGGTGTAACAGTACCTTTACACAGTGCGTGAGCGTGCGGTATGACGGTAATGATTACCCGGGCAAAACACAGTGGGCTACGTATAGTTGTATGGATTCATCAAAGCTTTGATGCAAAAAAAATTACTTGAGTTACTCGAGAAATCGTTACAGCCTTATCCAAAGACCTGGTGTCACTTTTACACAACATAAACTAGACCACCCATGCTGCAAGTAAAGATAACGGCAATTTGAAAATATTTCAGAAAGCAGGTGTTTGCATGCATGTGTAGTGTTTGTGAGCAGTTCAGTATTGAGGGTGAGTGAGTGAAAAGGGTGAGCGAGCAAGAGCCTCCTTGTCCAGGGCCTTTCGATAATGAGGCTCCAGGGAGATAAATCCTTATGAGACCTGACAGGGTGCCACATTCCTAGGCTGAGAGTCCTAGCAGGCCCCCTCCCCTGAGCTTTGCTCTCTAGGGCACTGCTTTATAGACTTCTGATGTTGTTCCCAGACCAAGCCTTATGTCCTTTACAGTTCACTCGTCTGCCTTTTTACAACCGCTCCATGCATTTGACTTGAGCCTTTGTTTCTTTCGGCCGTCATTTTTGCATAAGCCCTCGTAGACAGCTCAATACCCTAATGTGTGTTTGTTCTGTCTACAAATGTGCATATGATTAACAGTAAATTATTGCAGTCGCGTTGATGGGCTGATAACACCTTCGGTTCTATCAGGACCAAGCCCTGCTAGCAAGGCTCTTATCAAAAAAATATGTTACAAGTTGTTGAATCACATTTTCTCTCTTTTAGAAACGGACTCTCGAGCCACCAATTTAGACTAGACAGAGATTTGGTTAACTGTTTATGTCAGTGTTGTTTTGAAGTCAGCCTCCTGCTCTCCTTGGCAGGCTGGAAGCCGTCTGTGTGCTTGCTCTCTGCTAGTATTTTCACAGCCATTCCTAAAATGGAGAGGGAGGGTGGGGGGTAAGAGGATGAAATATTGGCTTGCACCGCTGAAGGCTGAGGCCCACTCTACTCTATGCAGAAGACGAAAGCAAAAGAGAGGGGAGAAGGAAAGCACGCTAGAGCGAGAGAGTGAGGTGACCGAGTTCATTCGCCGAGTTGGCAGTGAGCCACTGACTTGCCTGTGGCTGTCTGTAGCTGTGCCAGTGCATGTGTTTAGCCTCTTGTCTGGAAAGGCCCCATTCGCCTCAGAGTTTATGTCAAAGCTCTCTCATTGTGTCGGCCATCTCATCTTGATTCAGGTTTTTTTGTCCTCTGCAGATCTTGTGACTGCCTTCAGACTTGTTTTCGTCCTTCTCTGGGGAATCTCTCTGGACTGGACAGTCATCAAAGAGAGGCTTCCTAGGAGAATGGCTTATCTCACACTCTTTGTCTTGCTGGCCTGTTTTTCTGCCCTTTGTTGAGCATATTTGCATGCTATGTCAATATCATGAGTTTTCCTCATCTAGAATTTCACCAGCAGTGAGTTCTACTCAAGTATTTTAGCACTTCCCTTTGTGTGGTTTGTTTACTCAGGTGTGTCTCACCAAAATATGATTGTGCACCAGTTTCTTGAAAACATTTCAAGCCACAGTTTAGGCTACTTGGCACAAAGGCAAGGTCTCTAGCTGCTGTGAGAATTTCAGCAGTGTTTCCCTATCTCGTGGCCTCGCTGAGCCCATTTACAGAGCTCCTCTGTTCCTTAAAGCCAGAGCCATGTTCAATGTCTCATAGAGCCCTTTGCATAACTGAAATCAAGTGACACTTTGTGTTTGACAGTGGGACAGGAAGGAAGGGTAGATAGTGCCCCTCTTTGTACTGCACTAAAGAGTCAGAAAACGGAGACTGGCACTCCACTACTGGTTATGTGCCAACAATGTAGACAACTTGTTTGGTTTAGGGCTGTCCAAACGATTGTTTTTTAAACTATTAATCTAGCGATTATTTTTTCGATTAATCTAACAATTCATTTTTCAATTAGCGATTATTTTCCCATTGCTCAATCACACTAAATAAATTTCAATGAGGTTCAAATCTTTGACTTAAAATTAGACTTTATTAAAACACTGCACTGTTCAAGTAAAATGAATTTGTCGTGCAACCTGAAGCAAGATGAGGGCTGTCAATCTAACAACAAAATAAAGTTGCTCTTCTTTAACATCTTTAACTCTTCTCCCTTTAATCTTAAAGTAAAAACGTGCAATTTTAGCAACATATGAAATTAGATGTATCAAATAAATCCAACAATAAAACAAATTCACATTTCAAGTCACTTTCAGGAGAAATACACAAATAAAAACTAAAAACTAAAGTTAACAAATGCAATTTTTCTCTCTCCTTTCTAAGGGAATTATGAGCCCAAGCCCAGTTTAAACCGGACAATTTTTTAATACGTGGGCCGTTAACTGACCTTATAAAGGACTTGTGAGATATCTGAAACATATTGGCTGGTTGCGCAATTATTGAAGACAGTGCTACAGATTGGGGAGACTCAGCACAGTTTACCCCACACTAAAGACAGTGCAGGACATTCTGTATATGGGGGAGCTACAGGAGACGCTGCAGAGGCACACAGTAGGTGAGAGAACTTGCGGTGTTTTGCTGCTGTTATTCTGACTCAGGATCATTTTACAAAGTCTACAGACTACCACATTGTTGTTGGCATTAAGAGTAAAATACTCCCACACTTTAGAAGACCGTGTGCAAGCCTCTTTCTCAACGTGTTGATTGCGAGGAATCCATACTTGCGCTGTTGCTGGAGGCAGCTATGTTATGTTCAGATTTTGCGTAGACGCAAATTATTTGTGTCGACTCATTTATAAAATCGAAGATATCGACGAGTTGTCCCGGCCCTAGTTTGGTTACTGGTTGCAGATGTCATTACTGAAATCCTCTCCATCTTGGGTCTTTTCAACAGACCCCTATGAGAAACTATGGCCACCAGCAAAGGTAGCAGACCTGGCATTAGTACTAGTGAGCTAGTATCTTTTATATAATTTATTTAAAAAATAAAATATAATGTGTGGATGTTTTTGGGGAGTTTGTCTCTGTGGTGGTGGCTTTCCCTTTCAGTTACCAAAATTGCAGTGCACCTAGAGCACTTGTCAATATTTCAATCAGTGCCATGTTGATTGCCCATATTTCTGCCACTCTGCCTGTTGTGTGGCTGCACAGCATTGAAACATGAGCTAAGAGAAACTAGCATCATTAGTCAGAGGTTATAGAAATGGGTGGAGTCCTAAATTGTTTGTTGGTAGGAGTCACAGGGACACAAGCATTACTACTACTACCACTACTACTACTACTGTTATCACAGGAGTGTTTGGGAATGGTGCTGTAACAACCTGACCAGAGCTTGTTGTCGAACATTGAACTAGAACTAACCTTACAATTCTCCAAATTCATTTCCATTGTTGCTTTAAAACTATTTTCATAGGTCCATCTTGCTGATGAGTAACCTCAGCATTGTCTCCGTTGTCCAAGTAACAGTTGTGGTTTGTTGGCGTGTTCTGTAATCTTCATGGTAACTTTAATAGACTATGGCCCATTCTTTTTGCCTCATTATTTTCTTTCCTATTTCACTATCACTGTGCAGAGTAAGCCTCTCTTCCTTTAGCTTTTACAGAGATGGTAATTGGGAGTGGGTTACAGCTGACTGTGTGCCTGTTACTTACATCATCACTCTTGGCAGTGTTTCCCATACATAGGTTCTACTTCGGATAGATTAATACCCGCCCAGGTAGATAAAATCTGAATCATGTTTTTTTCCAATCAATGATGTTATTTAATATATCACACAGACCAGAAGCCTCCAGATCCTTCCCCTTGTAAATTTGAGCGTCGCGGCCAGGCTCAAGTCTTACGTTAGTAGCACCTTAGTAGTAGCAAATATCCACTATAGTAGAACGCTGCTTTGGATGTTGCTAACCCTTAGGATTAACTGGACTGATAAACTGTAAAAATGCAGCGGTCACACTGCTGTGAAAGCTCCCCAAATGTCATGTACACAGTCTGGTTGTTCACATTCTCTGCAGCAGTGTTTTCCGCTTAAGCTGTATTTAGAGTTAACTGGAGCTAACCGGAGCTAATCTTTGCTAATCGTTGCTAATCGTTGCTAACCGTGCCTTCAGTGTACATTCTCTTCATCTTTATCGTCTTCTAGTCTGGTTTGTTAATATGTATTTATTTATTTCTAAATGATCTTGTTATGTAGTTATTTAGTTCATTAAGTAGTTTATAAACCATTATTTGACTAGTTTTGGCCGTCACATCCCATGTCACCCACCACCACAAGTTAATTCTTGAACCTGTGGGAAACACTGCTTGGTCAAGATGCCACACTTCTTGTATATGCAATCAACTACGATCTAGTTTGCATAACGTCACCCCGAGTCAAAGTCTAGTGCCTGACTTTATCTCCATCTGTCATTGAGTTATTTATGTTGCTTGGAAAGCCCCATTAAACTTTAAAGAGTATTTTTGGTTTACGGGCTAGCTGCTTGACTTGGCTGGTCTCTGTCTGTGAGTCTTCAGTTTGAAGACAGTGGGCCATTCAGTAAGCAGTGAAGGAGGGCTTCAGTCTAGCAGGTGCACAGACTCTCACTCCTTTACTAGGAGCAATGGAGGGGGGAGCAGCTGTGGTATGGAGGTGATGACATTCTGATATCCGGAGAAGACAGAGACACACTTTCATCTGTAGCTACTCTGGAGGTGCTAGCCATACAACATCAAATTGTTTCCAAGCAACAGTCACACATGTTGCATAATGTTTTATTCATTGTTTTTTGCAGGTATTAAAGTTTCCAAGACTATTCCACTGGGGTTGCTTAACTCCAAAACATGTTTTATGACCGACCGTTTTTTTCTTTTTTTCTTTGCAGGTTGCTGGCTAACAGAAACGGCCAATAATGCACAGCATCTGCTCTGCAGCCACACCCACTTCCGGTCTGTAGAGGAAGCGGCTGTGCCAGCATGTCCTCTCATCCCCAGTCGGTGCCGCCGGGCCGGAGGACTGTGGACACACGGCACCTGCCAAACCCAGCCAGTCTACCCCTGCAGCTGCAACGGGCACACACGGTAAGGGGCCTGGCACACAATGCATTTAACGGCACTACTTGTGGTGTCTCAACTTCTTTTTAGGTAAAACCCTCTGAGAGATTATAGAGATTTTAGTTGTAGCTCAGGCTCTCGCTTCTTGAATATTTCGTAAACGGGGCATTACTGTGAACCACTGGAAAGGGCCTGGCCCCAGGGGCCCCCACTGGTGTTTTTTTTCAACAGACAAATGCCCAAATTGCAATGTTGTGCACACAGAGCTCTTCCCTCATTAGATGTTTGAGTTGCCAGTTCATGTTGTCATAATGGAATCACATTAAGGCTCTCCCCATTATTTCCACTAACCAATTATCATGATTGTTCTTCTACGTATTAGGGACAAAGCTGTCTTTGCTTCAAAGAAGAGGCCTCTAGCTGATGTAGAAGTTCATTCAGTGAATTTTTTTGTTCTTTCATGGTGGGAGAAGCCCTCAGGGTCTCCACAGCTGCACCTGTAGTTAATCCCACCACTCCCTCTTCTTATCACATTCAGGATGAGATGGGATGTTGACCGGGTGTGTCTCACAATCCCTGACTGGCAGAAGGGCAAGTTTACAGTAGCTGCATGGTTTACCCCGTATGTGTAAGAAACAAATGGAAGTAGTAGGAGAAACGAGAGCTGAAAAGATAAGGAATGGCAACTACAGAAGAAACAAGGCAGGGGATGGAAAGAAATGTAAACATGTTTTTATTTACTTCATTCTCATGAAGAAGGGATACATTGTTCCACACTGTCAACTCGTTGTGGTTTATTTTCCAGGAAGTGGGACTGGTTGACTACCACTCTCATCATGCCAGGGACTACAGTTCCCACTTGAACCAGCCCCATCGCCGCCGGCCCTCCTTACTTTCGGAGTTTCAGCCTGGGAATGAGAGGTAGGTGCACCATGCTCATATTTAAAGCTTCAGTAGGTAACTTTTGTAAAAATGTATTTTTTACATATATGTTAAAACTGTCACTATGTCCTGACAGTAGAATATGAGACAGATAATCTGTGAAAAAAATCAAGCTCCTGTGCTCCTCTCTGTCCTCTTACTGCCACTAGCAGAAATACACCGCTCCCGGTCAGAAACAGCCATCAGAGCAAGGAGGACTGTCTTAGCAGTGAATCACTCTCGTGTACGCGGCTCATACCCCTCCCCCGCACAGCGCGTGCCGTGTTCAAGCTCAAGATTGCCAGTGTGCTGCAGTTGTGCTAATCGCGGAGAAATAATTTTCAGGAAAACTGCTATTTCTCGAGTGACACCTGCTCAGAAAACAAAGACGGGCAAACAGAAGAAGACCGATGACAAAAAGCGGCTTAAGAATTAAACCGAGCCCGAAATAAAGCGAGGGTCACATCGAAGCGGCTTTCAGAGGTGGGAGGAAGCTATGCCTCTAGAAGGATTCAACAGGATTCAGAGCTAGCGTTAGCCACATTTCTGCTTGACATGTAAGTATCCCTGTTGATTTATTTCATTTTTTAAGAACTACACAACTAAGAATCGATGGTACAGTCACTTTCAGTACACTGGTGATAGCGCAAATCTCAGTTTACTCTGTAGCTTGTTGCTAGTCTAACAGTTAGCTTGTTAGCTTGTGGCACAGCAGGAATGTTGTAGCAGGTGAAGATTAACTATTGCTAACTCCTTCACCCTCCGTATAAGCAATATGTTTCGATACCTACAATTAGTAAGCCAAATGTTTTTTGTCAATCACAACAAATGTAGCTATGGTTAAACTACTTTAATTTGGCGCTGTCCCTGTCGAAGTTTGGCAAGGCAGACTTCTACTTTTGATTATTTTTAAACAGTTTTATCTTCCCCTCAGGATGTAATTTGTAAATCAAATGTCTGACACAACTTTTGGCTCCTTCAACAGGTCAGACATGGCCCAGACACAGAGGCACGTGAGGAATCGTCTTCAGTCCAAATCAAAATGTTCAGTATTTCTTGTGCAGGAGTACTTTTCTGAAAAAGCTGATTTATTTACCCATATGCAAAATAAAACCAAAGACATATTTCTAAGATGTTATTCCTTGGCTTATTGAGCTTCCTCACGATTCATCATTCTACTGAAAGTTTAGATCCAAAAGGTAATTCAGTAATGTATTGTGTAAAGTGCTACTTTTGTTGTCACAAATGAGCGATTACATAAAAAATCATTTTAAACCCTTTCATTGAAAAAATTTACAAAACTTTTAATAGAAATATTTTAAATAAGCAATTTTTTTATATAAGCTATACCCTACTCAGAGTAAATCCCCTGTATTGTCCATGAGGATGTGGAAAGCATCGGTGGCCCTGCTTACTAGCCTGCGCGTTCACGGCAGGCCCCGCTGTGGGGGAGGAGCTGTGGAGGGGGGCTGTAGAGCACAGGAGCAAGGGGGAGGGACCTGTAAGGTGTGCTCGTTCAAATTTTTAGGCTAAGTCCACGTTTTCTCAGAACTCCCTACTGCAGCTTTAAGGTATATTACTTCACATGCAACATATTGCCCTTGTTTTGGATGGAAGGGTGTTTGGATTGCTAATGTGTTTAATTACATTGTCATTTTTTACATTACCTACCATTGTTTTCCTAGGTTTGTGGAAGACATACGTCCACGTATTTGGTGGGGGGGTTTAGGGGTCCTCCCTCAAGAAAACGTTAGGTCAGAGCACGTTAAAAGAAAAATTTTAAGTTTTACAAAAATAACTACATGAAAATATTCCAGCCATTCAATTGCTTGATCTTTATTTGTAAAATTGCACCATCATTTCATTATTAATCTTATTTAACATCCTCCTCTGATGGGGATTATAGATGACATGACATTTTTAGTTTCATTGATTTTCACAGTCAGTCAATGGGAGAACCATATACCATTCACATAGCATTCATGGTAGTGCTGCTCCTTTGACGTATTTGTCCTTTTTAAGTCTTGGCGACTCTGGGACAAAGCATGCTCAATGGAAGTGTCATGCAGGCTGCATTTTTATGCAGTATTATTCTACTAAAGCCCCTGCCTCTGTTAACCATCCCCAAGTGTAATCCTCATGTAATTGGCATCCACAATTCGTTCCTCTGTTATGTTGTGTTAAACAGCTCTGCGGAGCAATGGAGCTTGCAGAGTTTTGCCATCTTCAATAGACCAACAGTAGGTCAGGCAAAGCATTGTATGTATAGTACTTTCTTTCAGGAGACTCAGGTCTTGTACCTACCAAAGTTGTTTATTATTTATATAGTCATGCTTTTTTTGAGGATGAGTCTTGATGAGTACTTGTGAATTATTTATGCGCGTGCCATGAATTTTGCATGATGCAAAGAGGATAAGTCCCAAGATTTTTTTTCTCCTCAGTTGATTGTCATGGCATATTAAAACGTGCAAGATACAACAACATTTAATTTTTACGGTGTTGATTTCCTAGAAATCGTCTGGCAGATACTTGTTACATGTACAGAATGTCGGGTGTGGAATGGGGCTGTCTTTAAAAATATGCCAAATAATTTGGGTACCCCGAGCCACTGGAACAAAATGGAGTTTCCCGCAGCAGACAGCAGATGGTATAATGACTCTGTCACAGTATGTGGCCGTTGTATGTTGTGACGTTGCCTTAAGTATCAATCAGATAAGATTATAGTCTTTAATGTAAAGGCCAGAGCTGTGTGTGTTGGTCCTGTCTAACAGTTAGCATAGCCTAGCCCACAATGTGGGAACAATGGGTCATGGGTTCATACAAAAAAAAACAACGCACTTGATGTCTTGATGGCAGGCGTCTGTGGGTGGCAAGTCTTTCAGTTGAATATATCAAGCCTTCAGCATTCATTTATAGGTCTTAGAATCCTGTCTGAAGCCCCCGTTCTATGTTTTCATTCAGAGTCTGAATAGTGTAATTCCGTCCTTGACAATCCTTCAATCTATTCTCTTCTCAGATGTGTACTTGTCTCTTTAAGTCCCAGTAATTCTTCACACCATGTGTAGCAAGCTGAAGATTGTTCAGACTTTTGACAGAGAATGTAAGCACTAACATGGCCTTTGAAACTGTTATTTTCTTTAATAATGGCTGTATCTCCTTCTCAATATAATAAATCCACGTACGTTTCCCTTATCTCCTCTTAAATTGTCTTGGAGTAAAGACAAAGTGAAAATGTACTATTTAGTTAATGCTCCAAATGTACCCCAATTACAGGTCAGAAAACCACAACAGTATAATCATCGGTGAGCCACTAGGCTAGTTTGTTTCATCCTCCTCTTTACTCCAGGCAATATCTCAGTCTCTCCGCCTCTTGCCATCTGTCTGAGATCACCCAGGCTACTTGAGAAAGGGAGTGAATACATTTTATAGCAAGCATAACAAGACAGAGAAACCACTTTTCTCTTTCTTTTCTGCCCAGAACAGAGTGTGGAGTGCAAACAAATCTGCTGCAATAATGTAAAAGGAGTTTGATTATGGGGCTGTGAATGTGATTATTCTTGTCATTTATCTGTGAACTTTGAGTAATGTAGTAAATGGGTGTTAAAGTAGTACACAGAGGTTTTTGTTCAGACCCTAGTATGTAGATGTGTGTATAGTTACGAGGGTGTTTTTTCAAATATTTGCACAAATGGTCCACTGTACTTAAATATGTCGTGTCACTATGACTGTTTGGGGATATTAGTAACCCTTTAGGTCTTTACTGACCAAGCTATTTTGCGATTTTGTTGTTTATTATGAACTTTAAAACTATATTTTGTTACAAAAGTAAACCCTGAATTCTGATAAGGAGTGTAAAGCAATAATGCTGAATTACTCAAAAATGAATTATAATCTATCTCTGATCGATTGCTTTTCCCACCCCTACCCATTTTTAGAAACACCTTTGATTTATTTCAGTATCCAGCATTTAGCGGCTGTAAATGACCCTGTCTCCCACTGCTTTGGCCATTGAGTAATGTGCTTTTTGTTCAGCAATATGAAGAGAAAAGTTTTTGGACTCCACCCATTGTTCCTCTTCTGTCCACTTACTCATTTACTCCTTTTCATTCATCCCAGCTGTAGTGCAGTTAGCCTGGCTTCCCCCTCTGTTAGCCATCCCGGTGCCGTACACAGCTGTGGAGCTGCTCCTCTGGGGAGCAACCAAGAGATTGGAAGCTGCAAAAATGCCATAGTGCTTTACCAATAACAGGCTGCTATCAGCAAACATGATCTCTTGCTCATGTTGTAATCGGGCCCAAACCAGTAAGACAGTAATAGAGGTTTGTGTGTTGTGTTGCCCCTGTCCATCTCCTCCCCACACACTGCACCCCCACCTCTACATGCATCTATTTATCTCATCCTCCAGACAAATCCTCCCCAGGGAGCAGATTATTCTGCACGCTCACAAGAGAGAGAGGGAGAAAGAAAGAGGGGGAGGGAGGGAAAGAGAACGGTGGTGGGCTAGAGCTTGATGATGTGATTATGTAAGTGCCAACCCTGTATGGAGATGAGGAAGTGTGTGACTGAATGAGTGAGAATAATGTTTTCAGGGGGGAGTAGTCACATGCCATCGTAATTTTGGCCCTTATTTTTCCAGGTACTATTTAGTAGAGGTGCGCGATTCAGAAAATGTCACGATTCAATATCGATTTCAGGCTCAAGATTTGATTCAAAAATGATTCTCAATTAAAACAAAAAAAATTTACAGTATGTAATTGTTTTTACTTTTCCCATGTGATACTATACACGCCATTACAAAAAAATAAAAAAACATGAATCTCTTTTTGGGACACCCTTACTATTTAGGCCATCACTCAAAACATCCACTATCCATTTCCTTACTCAGTACCCCATGACACCTTTTAACAAGCAGATTTAGCCTTGCATATTACGTAAGAGATACATTTTTTTTTTTTATTATAAATCTCCAGTCTAGTCGGCGTATGGTCTCGATTGTTACACAAACCCACCAGCACCCCACTAGGCAGAGACAGGCTCCATGCTCTTTGGCACATAAAGAAACCACACACTAAGCCATTGTGGGCCTCGACCAGCAATTATGGTTGTGTTTTCCCTCTTCTTTTGAGAGGCCACTTCCATTTTGACGCTGGCAGCAAAGTCACTGACATTCTGGCATCTGCCCCCAGGGCAGACTTGAGTAAACTGTTCCCTCAGAAAGAACAGAGTAGCCATTTACAAGTGGGCTAATAAAAAAATAAAAAAAATAAAAATCTAAATCTAAGTAGGTAGTGCAGTTAACATTCAGAAGCTGTCATTTGATTACAGACCAAGGGTCTATTTTACTGGCACATGTTAGCGCGTTGCTATCCATCCCCACCAATGATGAACACATGCAGAAGGTGGTTTATACTAGCTCCACAATTGCAGCAGATCATGACCGGATCATATTACAGTATGGTGCTCCCCCCTCCTCCGGTGGCTGTTAGTGTAATTGTTAGCATTCCCGGCCATCCAGACCAGTTCTAGTTTTGGGGTGCTGTATAGGGAGTGCCATAGCTCTATTGCAAGTCTAAACTAAGCACTTTTTTGGCTTTGTGTGTGTAGCCATTGACTGCCTAGCAATGCTTGCAAAACCTCACACAAGAGCTGCTCTACAGTATGCTGCTAGATTTAAAATCATTAGATACTACTGTTACAGTGAGTCACCATTTCCAATTTCCTTGCTTCCCTTTCTTTCCACTTTCCACTACCAAGTGCCCCATTGCATGTTCCCATTTTGCAGAAAATGGTATAATAGCCTGATCTCTGCTCATCTTGTGCTTTTGTAAAAATGTGTCTTTTTTGTGGTTACATGTAGCCTGTATTGATGGGATTTGATTTTGCCATCATGTTTAAAACCTGCATCATGTCTTGTAAAGATCAATATTGTCTCAGTGTTATTGATGTCTTCACATCTCAGATGATTCAACCTGGGATATCAGTTTGACACGTAGTAACACCTATGTTATTTCTTTTGTCCATTGATTTCATTGGTCTCTCTCTTTTTGCTGCAACTATAACCTGAGTATGCTTTGAAAGTATATTTTCTAATACGGAGGTCTGTTTCAGCATCTAATAGTCAAACTTCCCTCGTTTTCCTTGTCTTCCGTTTGTTGTTCTTTGGGACTAGTCCATCCCTCCTAAATTATCAACTTTGATTGAAGTTGTAAGTACCTGCTAATTTTGGTACGTTAACATGCTTGTTAGCATGTAACTACACATGATAATTTATGGATTTTAAAGTGCAGATATTTAGCATGACACCAATATATCAAGAAAAGTACTGTTCTTTGAGTTTTTTAATTCTTTTTTATTTACCTGTCTTTTATCAGTCGTTACATTAAAAACTCATCTCATGCCCTATATCAACAACTGTTGCCGGTATCTTACTCTTTGTCTAAGTGTTACAGTAGCTTTTCGTACTTTTCTCTAATCTACTACATTTGTATTTTGCAGAGGACAAGAGCAGCATATTCGCTATGAGCACATGTACCTGCCAGAGGCCAGCAGCCAATCAGAGGTGGAGTATGCGGAGATCAAACGGCCTCGTTTAGAGATGGGACCAGAGTCAATGATGAGGCCTTCATCCCACCGGCCACAATTGCCTATGGGAGGGTCTGAGGATATGGGAAAGGTCAGTCGACACTATGAATTACATAATGTAATATTTACAGTTTGGAGGGTTTATAGCTAGATGGTCAACAAGCAAATGAAAAATAATCTGTACTTGACCTGACTACGAATGACAGCCAATGAAGTGTAAAATGTACTGTATATACAGTATACTTAAGGTGATAATAGTTTGTTGTATTTTTCACATAGCATACAAAACCATACACTTCACATGCATACAAATTTCAAAAATGAGCTCCAAATCTTATCAAAAGTGTTGTATTTCCCCCTTCACTATATATGCCAGTTTCTCCATAGCCAGACATTGCAACAACCCATCAGCCCAACGTTGATTGCGTGGTCTATTGACATTTCCATGACAGGAATTTTATGTTTAGCTTTTAAGTAGACAAAATATAGAGTTAATACTTAATGTGCCAGTATCTTGGGAAATCACTGTTGATGTCCTCATAAATCTTCTTGTAAATGTATATTTACAAGAAGATTTTGAGAGATTAAAATGCATATAAGGTGATGGATATTTGACTACTTTATTCTTTAAATCTATTTTTTTATTTTTTTATTAATCCTGCCTGCCTCCTTCAGAGCCAAGGGTTTTATTTATATATAAATATATACACACACACACACACACAC
>NC_045737.1:23375221-23376466 GCF_008692095.1 Etheostoma spectabile | reverse complement strand
ACACACACACACACACACACACACACTCCACCAGAAGTAGTAGGAGATTCTGCATTGTAGGAGCTGGAGCTCTGTGAGTAGCAGTAGGAAGATTAAGGGAGTTGTGAAAAAGCAGTTAATAAATAATAGAGCTGACCTAGATTTCAAAAGACTGAGGATGAAACTGTGTGAACTGCACATCAAACAGACTTGCTTGCAGTGTAGAGCTGTTGATGGGGAGGTGTTCCTGACATTACACAGAGTGCTTCAAACTGCCCAGGGAGGCAAACAGCCGTGGAATGGTAAATGGATACACCAAGGCAATAACAGAGGGTAGAGGGAAAAAAAACATTGACTTTATAAGCTAGCAGGGAAATATTCAGGAATGCCAGTAATTCCCATCAGAGCACAGAGGGCTGTAAACTCATTATATAAGTCATGTCAGATGCGTTTACTGCACGGAGCAAGTTCACCAAATATTAGTGGGGATGGAGGGAAAGATGCAAGTGAAAATAAGGCAAAGGGCAAATGTTGAGAAGCACAGATAAGGGAAAGGGAGGAGTAAGAGACAAAAGACCAACAAGAAAAGAGGCAGTAGGCCAGTAGTGTCAGACAAAGTTGAAGCTTGTATCATGACTCACACGGACTGAGTCAGAGAAGGGCTAAAGCAACATTTTGTTACTGTACACCATTGTGCAGTTTTCTTGATTTTTGTGGTAAATAAAAGGAAAAAAGATACCGCAGTTGACTTTGCTAGTTTAGGACTGACGCATTTGTCAATTTCCCTTCCAGCGCCCACATTGTTTAAATAGCAAATGCCCCTTCGCCCACCTGTGTGCCCATGGGCGTGCTGGTCTCACAGGGAAGTGTGTCGAGGTGCATTCTTCGCATATTGAACCAGACTGTACATCCAGAAAGTGATAGCAAGGATTCTGTAGTTTGTTTTTTTGTTTTTTTAAACCTGTTGTTCTGAGCATAGAGCTACAATGACATGTCGTATGCCACCAAAACTACTCTCAAAGACAGTGTGTTGCAGCACTTTCCTAAGGCTTGAGCCACATTCTTGAAGATGAGGTCTTAATCTTACTTGTTGCAAATTCAAATAAACTATTCTATAAAATTATTACATACTTAGTTTTATTGTGCAAAGAAACCAGTCATTATTTAAATGACACTTTTCAAAAGTCACCTGGGATCTTTTCTTCTTTTTATATATATATATATATATATATATATATATTATTATTATTATTATTATTATTATTA
>NC_045737.1:23374185-23375211 GCF_008692095.1 Etheostoma spectabile | reverse complement strand
TTTTTTTTGAGTGCCCGCTCTGCCAGGTGAGCTAACCATGCGCCCTCATTTTTTTCTTTCTATCTGATTACTGCAATTATCTTCATAATAATAATAGGTGGATATTTTTGAAAATAATCCATACTTGCATTTAAGACAACACCCATTGAGCAGCAGTAATACACCTTTATTAACTTGAGGTAGAATTGACATGGTTTCACAATCAGTCTTTGGCTCAAAGAACTAAACATAAAAGTAACTAATGTCTGCAAAGGTTGGAAGCATGACAATGGGATGTTGTCTGTTGTCTTGACTGTTGTCTTGAATATATTCTCCTAAGACTCTGTGACTCACATAGGTTGGTGTTTACTAAACAGAACACATTTACAAAGACATGCTACACCCAGAGGTAATTAACAAAAACCTGACGCATGCACAGCCCAAGACATCATGCAGTGGAATGTTCTAAATGTGACGTGGGTCGTTGAGGGCATACAAGAATTAAACTGTGCTGGGCCAAGGGCTTAGCTATTGGCCTGTGACCTTTTCACACTTCTAGGTGTAGAAGCTGTTGATGTGCTGCTGTACTGTTGACAAGAACAGAGGGCAGTGTAGGGCACAAAACCAGGGGACAGGCTACTTTTGGCTTCATAGATTTTTCGTACAATCAAATGGTTAAACACTCTCTAAACATTTGCTGTCCTTGAGTTTTCAGCAGAACAAAGGACATCACAACAGTAAAAAAAGTAATCCCGAATGCCACGACTGGTGCTGTCAAACAATTAAAATATTTAATCGTGATTAATCACATTAATGTCATAGTTAACTCGCAAATAATCACACATTTTGACCTATTCTAAATGCCCCTTGATTTCTTTTTGTCCCATTATTTTTTTCATTTACACCATTAAAATGGGTTTGCGTTAACGCGTTTAACTGACAGCACTTGCAATTACCAGTAGAAAACTGCAGCAACAAAGGCAAGAATGAAAGGAATTTTGTATGCACTATTAAACACACCCCCTCCCAAAATCACTGTACCCCATT
>NC_045737.1:23372925-23374175 GCF_008692095.1 Etheostoma spectabile | reverse complement strand
GATAGTTTTCTTTTTTTTTTTTTTAATTACATTCTGAATGTTCTTTGTAATCTGTGAGCTTGTAATGACCCTACACACAGGTTGTGCAATTACTTTTTTTTAAAAATTACCATGCTTTTGCACTCAAGGACGTTTTGTTTGACAAAGCCGAGCCATCCTTGGCGCTATTTTTCTTTTTTGTATTTATGTATGGTACTTTTTGTGACTAACTATCTTTGGCAAACTTGGACTTCTTGATCTTGGACAGCCCCTCAACATCCTCTGGCACTGACATTTTCAATCACCGCAGTCTGTGGGGTTATAATGCAGCTTGCCTTGTCCAGATTAGCTCACTTACATAACCTTAATTTCTGAAGTTAAAAATAACGCAGAACAAAACCTAAGCTGGATCACACACGCAAACATTTATAGCTGTTATGGCTATGACTCAAGAATAAAAACATACATGCAAAAAGTGGGAAAACACACACTCACTGATCAGGAAAAGATAGATCCTGCCCCTGCAGAACAAGTGGGCCCTCTCTTACTATTTGCGTGTGTTGTTACATCAACGGATGCATGTGACAGCAGCTCCACTTCCACTCTTGCTTTTGAACGGATTAGTGAGAATTGGCTTAAAGCATGATCTACAGATTTTTTTGTGTGACACTCAAAGTGTCCATGATAAGCCAATGAAGGCAACTGGACTGGTCATTACTGGGGAAAAAGTTGTTTAGTTCGATGAATTCCATGGTTGACTGTGATCTTCACAACAGAAAATGACAAACTCATCATTTGTGGTTACAGCTGTATCAGTGTAATGTTTGGAAGCATTTAACCCATAGATTAACATTTTTATAGCCTAGATTCATGGTTATTTCGAAGAAGAAGCTAATTTACTTTGAACAAGATAATGCTTCCTAAAGCTCAAGAATGGTCCCATGGATAAATCAAAGGAAATTCATTTGAAATGAAAATAATGACCTGGTAATCTCCATTAAAGCTTTAAACGATTAGTTGATGCGATTGACAGATAAGTAATTGGTAAAAAAAATATTTTGATAACTGTGAAAGTCAATAGAAATATCGCAAAATCTTTTTTACACTTGGCTGAGGTGTAAAGTGCTGATGCACCATCTGTAATTATCCATAATAATAAACTAAATCTAGAAAAAATGGTAAACAGTTGAACAGGTGATATGAAGATCTCGTCATTTGTAGCCTACTGTTTACAAACTCGTTAATGAACGTGCTGACATTCTGTGTGTGTG